>NW_007221740.1:0-903 GCF_000164805.1 Carlito syrichta | reverse complement strand
TCTTTTTATAAAAAATATTAAATGTACATTTTATGACCCAGAATTTAGTCTATCTTTGTGAATATCCTATGTGAACTGGAAATGATGTATATTTTAGTTTTTGAATATTCTATAAATATTTGTTGATTGGTATTTGTTGATTGGTAATAACAATAAAGTATACTACGGTTTTAAAAAAAAATACTATATGTCAGTTATTTTGAAAGGAGATACATTACAATCACTATAATAAAGAAGTCTTAAACTCAGTCATAAAAAGACAAAAATAATTTTAATGGGCAAAAGATTTGAATGAACTTTTCTCCAAAGAATATAGTCAAATGATCAGTATATGCATGAAAAGATGCTCTACATGAGTCATTAGGCAAGTGCAATTTTAAAACCACAATGAGATTCCGCTTCACACACACCAAGAAAACTAAAATAGACAAGACAGGCAATCACAGATGCCACCAAGAATTCCTACTACTTCTGTATGTTTTACAATTATACCACTTTAGGTGTATAATTCATTTTGAGTACAGTTTTGTATACAGAGTGAGATAAAGTTTGAGGGTTTTGTTTTGATTCACACTTTGTCCCAGCACTATTTATTGAAAATATTATTTTTTCTCATTGAATTTTCTGGGAAGCTTCATAAAAATAGATTGACTACATATGTGTAAGTCTACTTCTAAGCTATTCTGTTTTGTTGATCTATATACTGTATTTATCTTTATGTTAATATGGTTGTATTTATTATCATAGCTTTATGGTTAAATTTTGAAATCGTGTTGTATAAGTTCTCTCAGTTTGTTTTTGTATTTCAAAGTTTTGGGGGTTATCCTAGGTTTTATGCTTTCCATGTTAATTTTAGAATTCATGTATTAGTCTTCATAGAAAGCACATGCTGGTATTTTGTTT
>NW_007221739.1:0-4263 GCF_000164805.1 Carlito syrichta | reverse complement strand
AATCTTTGGCTGGGCCAGAGAGGTTTTAAAAGATTTAAACCATGATTTCTTATGAAAAGGGTTTCAACAAAGTCAATTTTAAAAACCTATGCAGAAAATGTTTATCCTTGCTGTACTTTTTGAATTAATAAGGCCAAATATGATGGAAATAAAACTTATTTTACAAATAAATTAGTCCTACTGTGAGTTGTCTTTCATAAAAATGGAGGACTAGAGAGGAAAAAATGTGTTTCAAAAGAAGCTATAGTACATCTGTTATCATAGTTCTCTGGATCGTTATTTTTTCTTTGAGTTTTTATTATTTTCCACAATTTTGATTGTATCCTGAAGTCTTTCCTGACTACAATTCTCTAGACTAGTTTTCACATTTTTCTTCAGATTTTCTGACTTGGAATCACTAGAAATTAAAACTGAGCTCTTCTTAAAGTCTTGAAAACTGACAACCTTTGTGCCTGCCTGCAGACTTAAGGACTTCAGAGAATGTTCACTTGAATGCCAGGTACAAACTGTAGTCCAGAATCCAGCAGATTGCCAGTGCAATCTGATGATGAATCAGAGGCTCTAGAAAAGCTAGTCCACAGACTCCTCCAGATATTGAACTTTTTTTTCTGATTCCATTAATGTCACTTATTAAAGGGGGCCCAGCCCACCTGCATTGTCACCTTCAAAAATAAAACGCAACTGATTCATGAGACTGGGACAAGTGAAACTTTTTGCTTCTCAGCTTTTGACTCAATTTTTCTCTTTCACAACTACCAACAGAGCTTTTAATAAGTGGAACTTCTGGGAAAGTTCAGATAAGAGAATGAAGGTATACAAGGAAATTCACACCAAAACATAGCTTTTTGCCTGAATGTCTCTCTGGCTCTTTCCCACCTCACCCTCATGTCTCTTCAAGGTTTTTTCCTCTCTATTGAAATTATTCATTGCACGAAAAAAAGGGGAAGAACCATATTACAAAATACTGCCTGTCTTGGCCAGAAATGATGACTCACACTGTAATCCCAGTTCTTTGAGAGGCCAGGGTGGGTGGATTGCTTGAGCCCAGGAGTTTGAGACAAGACTGGGCAATATAGCAAAATCTCATTCTACAACAAAAAATCAAAAAATTAGCCAGGCATGGTGGCACGGACCTATAATCTCAGTTACTCAGGATGCTGAAGTGGAAGGATCACCTGAGCTATGATCATTGTCATCATGCGGCTGCACTCCAACCTGGGCAACAGAGTAAGAAACCAACTCAAAATAATAGAAATAAAAAATAATAATAATTCCTGTCTCTCATGTTCATTCAACTTTTAAAGAACACTATTTGCAAGACATTCTCCATTTCCCCCTTCCATTCATGCTCCCAATCATCTCTTGCCCCTCAATGGAATTACTCTTCTTCCCCCTCCCATAACCTTTTTTTACCGGAATGCAGGCCTTCATTCTTTCTGTAACCTGAAGAAGGTATTTAAGTTTCTGTAACTCATTGGGAAATAAGATCTTCATTCTGAAGGCCTTTTTTACATTAATCAATCTACCTCTTGCCAGTGATTTTTCAGTGAGTATTTAGGGGGCCAGTGGCCATGATTCCCACACTCTTTTGAGCTCTGACCTATGAAGAATGGCCGCCACTTGCATCTCAGTGATGCTGTTGTTCCTATCACCACTGTGGGGCTCATCACTCCCCCGAGGTTCCCAGTCAGACAGTGGGTATTTTTCTTCTACAAAAGGCACATCCCAAAACACCCACCTCTGAACCCTTAGATCCCTGACCCCACTGCTACATTGCAGCGCAAGTCAATTCTGATGCTAACTAGGAGCGATGACCTGAAGTTAGCCCAGTGGGTAAACCTCCCTGAGGAGATAGTGTTAGAGCTGAGACCTGAATGAGGAATGGGAGGGGCAGTGAGGAGATCTTGGTGAAGAGGCTCTGCCTGAAACAACCTCAGGGCAAAGGCCCTGAGTCAGGTGTGAGCCTACCATGTTTGAGGAACAGCAGGGAAGAGGCCACTGTGGGTGAATCCAAGAGAGTGGGAGGAAGAGCAAGAGAAGATGAGAGTAAGGTCTAGACCTGCACGAGGCACATGTTCTGGACCTTATATAAAGTTTCATAAGCAAAACTATTAACATTTAATTGTTCTTATCAAAAGTCAAGTTTAAATTGAGATGTTGACCTCCTTGAGTTCTGAAGTAGCAATAAAAGCTCTCTCTTCTACACCTTTCTTACTTGGGATGGGGCGCAGTAGCCCAGAGTGGAGAGTCAGACCCAAGTGAGTGACAAGGGGCCACTGGTGACAG
Organism: Carlito syrichta; assembly: GCF_000164805.1. Taxonomy (NCBI): domain Eukaryota; kingdom Metazoa; phylum Chordata; class Mammalia; order Primates; family Tarsiidae; genus Carlito; species Carlito syrichta. Next base: position 1,977 of record NW_007221739.1, on the reverse strand, counting down.
AGACGCAGTGTGAGTGTCAGGGCCCATGCAGAAGGACAGCCCCCCTAGAGGTGCTACCTAGGGTGGTACATCTGAGTCTGATTCTGATGATGCAGTGTCCACATATGAGCAGCCCAGTGAACGGAGTCAGAGGCAGGCAGGAGGGAAAAAGCATCCCTGCATGAGGCCTCTGGCTATTGCACCCTTCTTAGGCCATGGGTGACCGCACTAAGCTTGGGTGACAGAGCACTAAGAGTTGTCCCGTTGGGTCACCCAGGTGCCAAGAATGTTCTAGTGATGCCATCGTGTAACAGCATCTGTCCCTCCTGCAGACCAGAGGCAATTAATTCTGCCAGGAAAGGAATTACTCCCCTTCCCTGTTGGTCTCTTGGCACAGAAAGCTAAAACAGGCCAAGCAGCAGTCAGAGTTTAACCCTTAATGGGATTCCTAGTGTCTTCTGGTGAAAAGCACTTTCTTTTTTTCTTTTTCATTTATTTTAAAGACATCGGGTATGATTCAGACTTAGGTATATAAATGTTCCTTATGCAGGTACCCTTGTTGATGAGGTGTACCTCTCCCTCCCCTGGAAGTTTCCCTCAACTGCCAATTGTACACACCCCCAGCAGTTTCCCACTACTGCCAATCTCTTTGTTATAGTATTATGATAACTGTTCATGGTCCACTTATGAGTGAAAACATATGGTACTCAATTCTTTGTTTCTGTAATAGATCACTGAGTATGATAGACTCTAAATTCATCCAAGTTCCTGCGAAGTTCATATGACTGCATATTATTCTATTGTAATATGTACCACTTTGTTTTTATCCAGTCCAGCTTTGATGGCAGCATGGTAGGTTCCATGTTTTTGCTATTGTGAATAGAGCTGCAACAAACATACGTGTGCAGGTATCTTTTTGGTAGAATGACTTGAGTTCCTCTGGGTATATTCCCAATAGAGGGATGACTGGGTCATATGGAAAGTCAATTTCTAGTTCTTTTAGAAATCGCCACACTGTCTTCCAAAGATGTTGCACTAGTTTACATTCCCACCAGCAGTGTAGAAGCATTCCTTTTTCTCTGCATTCTCACCAACATCTGTTGCTTGTTTTATTAATGATGGCCATTCTGACTGGGACTAGGTGGTATCCCAATAACAACCACTGGGGAGAGGAGAACCTATTCAGTAAATGGTGCTGAGAAAACTGGCTGATCACATGCAGAAGATTGAAGCAGAAACCCTACCTATCACCATACACAAAAATTAGCCCTAAATGTATCAAAGAACTAAACATAAAACCTCAAACTATAAGAATCTTAGAAAATGCAGGAGGCGCCCTTATGGAAGTTGGAACTGGCAAACAATTCCTGATCAAAGTCCCAAGAGCCCATACCATAAGACAGACATATGGGACCTCATCAAACTGACAAACTTTTGCAAAGCAAAAGAAACCTAACCCTGAAATGTACCCCACATTTATAATAAAATTTTTTTTAAAAAAGAAGATATACAGGCAGCCACCAGACACATGAAAAAGTGCTCAGCCTCACTAATCACCAGAGAAACACAAATTGAAAGCACCTTCTTTACGGGACACAGGCTCTCTAGAGTCACCAATCTACCATTTATAGGGATGAGAAGTACAACTGTTCCATGTGAGCTATCTCAGTGAAGGTGAGTGAGTACAGACAATACAGTTTCCATCCCCTGAGACCCAGGTCCATGTGCTCCAATCTGACTCCTGATGGCAGAAGCACATGGGGTTGGACCGACAGACCCTACGGTCATATGTCCACAACTCTATGGTATGTTGTCAAGTGTGTCCCTTGAGCCAAAGTGATACCAGTCAGGATCCCATACCAGTAGGTTAACCTACTAACCCACTGTGAGGGTGGTGGCTAAGGAACAGCCATCAGGAAGGGCAAATACCAGGAATCCATCTCAATCTTGGTTGGGAGGAAACCTTGTCCTCTGCAGGTGGAAGAGATCTGATGAAAG
>NW_007221738.1:0-813 GCF_000164805.1 Carlito syrichta | reverse complement strand
AGTTCACCGAATTTATACAGCTGTCTGCAGGCTCAAATCTTTGGCTGGGCCAGAGAGGTTTTAAAAGATTTAAACCATGATTTCTTATGAAAAGGGTTTCAACAAAGTCAATTTAAAAAACCTATGTAGAAAATGTTTATCCTTGCTGTACTTTTTGAATTAATAAGGCCAAATATGATGGAAATAAAACTTATTTTACAAATAAATTAGTCCTACTGTGAGTTGTCTTTCATAAAAATGGAGGACTAGAGAGAAAAAAAATGTGTTTCAAAAGAAGCTATAGTACATCTGTTATCATAGTTCTCTGGATCGTTATTTTTTCTTTGAGTTTTTATTATTTTCCACAATTTTGATTGTATCCTGAAGTCTTTCCTGACTACAATTCTCTAGACTAGTTTTCACATTTTTCTTCAGATTTTCTGACTTGGAATCACTAGAAATTAAAACTGAGCTGTTCTTAAAGTCTTGAAAACTGACAACCTTTGTGCCTGCCTGCAGACTTAAGGACTTCAGAGAATGTTCACTTGAATGCCAGGTACAAACTGTAGTCCAGAATCCGGCAGATTGCCAGTGCAATCTGATGATGAATCAGAGGCTCTAGAAAAGCTAGTCCACAGACTCCTCCAGATATTGAACTTTTTTTTCTGACTCCATTAATGTCACTTATTAAAGGGGCCCAGCCCACCTGCATTGTCACCTTCAAAAATAAAACGCAACTGATTCATGAGACTGGGACAAGTGAAACTTTTTGCTTCTCAGCTTTTGACTCAATTTTTCTGTTTCACAACTACCAACAGAGCTTTTAATAAGTGG
>NW_007221737.1:0-3989 GCF_000164805.1 Carlito syrichta | reverse complement strand
CGTTATTTTTTCTTTGAGTTTTTATTATTTTCCACAATTTTGATTGTATCCTGAAGTCTTTCCTGACTACAATTCTCTAGACTAGTTTTCACATTTTTCTTCAGATTTTCTGACTTGGAATCACTAGAAATTAAAACTGAGCTGTTCTTAAAGTCTTGAAAACTGACAACCTTTGTGCCTGCCTGCAGACATAAGGACTTCAGAGAATGTTCACTTGAATGCCAGGTACAAACTGTAGTCCAGAATCCGGCAGATTGCCAGTGCAATCTGATGATGAATCAGAGGCTCTAGAAAAGCTAGTCCACAGACTCCTCCAGATATTGAACTTTTTTTTCTGACTCCATTAATGTCACTTATTAAAGGGGCCCAGCCCACCTGCATTGTCACCTTCAAAAATAAAACGCAACTGATTCATGAGACTGGGACAAGTGAAACTTTTTGCTTCTCAGCTTTTGACTCAATTTTTCTCTTTCACAACTACCAACAGAGCTTTTAATAAGTGGAACTTCTGGGAAAGTTCAGATAAGAGAATGAAGGTATACAAGGAAATTCACACCAAAACATAGCTTTTTGCCTGAATGTCTCTCTGGCTCTTTCCCACCTCACCCTCATGTCTCTTCAAGGTTTTTTCCTCTCTATTGAAATTATTCATTGCACGAAAAAAAGGGGAAGAACCATATTACAAAATACTGCCTGTCTTGTCCAGAAATGATGACTCACACTGTAATCCCAGTTCTTTGAGAGGCCAGGGTGGGTGGATTGCTTGAGCCCAGGAGTTTGAGACAAGACTGGGCAATATAGCAAAATCTCATTCTACAACAAAAAATCAAAAAATTAGCCAGGCATGGTGGCACGGACCTATAATCTCAGTTACTCAGGATGCTGAAGTGGAAGGATCACCTGAGCTATGATCATTGTCATCATGCGGCTGCACTCCAACCTGGGCAACAGAGTAAGAAACCAACTCAAAATAATAGAAATAAAAAATAATAATAATTCCTGTCTCTCATGTTCATTCAACTTTTAAAGAACACTATTTGCAAGACATTCTCCATTTCCCCCTTCCATTCATGCTCCCAATCATCTCTTGCCCCTCAATGGAATTACTCTTCTTCCCCCTCCCATAACCTTTTTTTACCGGAATGCAGGCCTTCATTCTTTCTGTAACCTGAAGAAGGTATTTAAGTTTCTGTAACTCATTGGGAAATAAGATCTTCATTCTGAAGGCCTTTTTTACATTAATCAATCTACCTCTTGCCAGTGATTTTTCAGTGAGTATTTAGGGGGCCAGTGGCCATGATTCCCACACTCTTTTGAGCTCTGACCTATGAAGAATGGCCGCCACTTGCATCTCAGTGATGCTGTTGTTCCTATCACCACTGTGGGGCTCATCACTCCCCCGAGGTTCCCAGTCAGACAGTGGGTATTTTTCTTCTACAAAAGGCACATCCCAAAACACCCACCTCTGAACCCTTAGATCCCTGACCCCACTGCTACATTGCAGCGCAAGTCAATTCTGATGCTAACTAGGAGCGATGACCTGAAGTTAGCCCAGTGGGTAAACCTCCCTGAGGAGATAGTGTTAGAGCTGAGACCTGAATGAGGAATGGGAGGGGCAGTGAGGAGATCTTGGTGAAGAGGCTCTGCCTGAAACAACCTCAGGGCAAAGGCCCTGAGTCAGGTGTGAGCCTACCATGTTTGAGGAACAGCAGGGAAGAGGCCACTGTGGGTGAATCCAAGAGAGTGGGAGGAAGAGCAAGAGAAGATGAGAGTAAGGTCTAGACCTGCACGAGGCACATGTTCTGGACCTTATATAAAGTTTCATAAGCAAAACTATTAACATTTAATTGTTCTTATCAAAAGTCAAGTTTAAATTGAGATGTTGACCTCCTTGAGTTCTGAAGTAGCAATAAAAGCTCTCTCTTCTACACCTTTCTTACTTGGGATGGGGCGCAGTAGCCCAGAGTGGAGAGTCAGACCCAAGTGAGTGACAAGGGGCCACTGGTGACAGAGACGCAGTGTGAGTGTCAGGGCCCATGCAGAAGGACAGCCCCCCTAGAGGTGCTACCTAGGGTGGTACATCTGAGTCTGATTCTGATGATGCAGTGTCCACATATGAGCAGCCCAGTGAACGGAGTCAGAGGCAGGCAGGAGGGAAAAAGCATCCCTGCATGAGGCCTCTGGCTATTGCACCCTTCTTAGGCCATGGGTGACCGCACTAAGCTTGGGTGACAGAGCACTAAGAGTTGTCCCGTTGGGTCACCCAGGTGCCAAGAATGTTCTAGCGATGCCATCGTGTAACAGCATCTGTCCCTCCTGCAGACCAGAGGCAATTAATTCTGCCAGGAAAGGAATTACTCCCCTTCCCTGTTGGTCTCTTGGCACAGAAAGCTAAAACAGGCCAAGCAGCAGTCAGAGTTTAACCCTTAATGGGATTCCTAGTGTCTTCTGGTGAAAAGCACTTTCTTTTTTTCTTTTTCATTTATTTTAAAGACATCGGGTATGATTCAGACTTAGGTATATAAATGTTCCTTATGCAGGTACCCTTGTTGATGAGGTGTACCTCTCCCTCCCCTGGAAGTTTCCCTCAACTGCCAATTGTACACACCCCCAGCAGTTTCCCACTACTGCCAATCTCTTTCTTATAGTATTATGATAACTGTTCATGGTCCACTTATGAGTGAAAACATATGGTACTCAATTCTTTGGATGGGTAATAGATCGGTGAGTATGATAGACTCTAAATTCATCCAAGTTCCTGCGAAGTTCATATGACTGCATATTATTCTATTGTAATATGTACCACTTTGTTTTTATCCAGTCCAGCTTTGATGGCAGCATGGTAGGTTCCATGTTTTTGCTATTGTGAATAGAGCTGCAACAAACATACGTGTGCAGGTATCTTTTTGGTAGAATGACTTGAGTTCCTCTGGGTATATTCCCAATAGAGGGATGACTGGGTCATATGGAAAGTCAATTTCTAGTTCTTTTAGAAATCGCCACACTGTCTTCCAAAGATGTTGCACTAGTTTACATTCCCACCAAGGAGTGTAGAAGCATTCCTTTTTCTCTGCATTCTCACCAACATCTGTTGCTTGTTTTATTAATGATGGCCATTCTGACTGGGACTAGGTGGTATCCCAATAACAACCACTGGGGAGAGGAGAACCTATTCAGTAAATGGTGCTGAGAAAACTGGCTGATCACATGCAGAAGATTGAAGCAGAAACCCTACCTATCACCATACACAAAAATTAGCCCTAAATGTATCAAAGAACTAAACATAAAACCTCAAACTATAAGAATCTTAGAAAATGCAGGAGGCGCCCTTATGGAAGTTGGAACTGGCAAACAATTCCTGATCAAAGTCCCAAGAGCCCATACCATAAGACAGACATATGGGACCTCATCAAACTGACAAACTTTTGCAAAGCAAAAGAAACCTAACCCTGAAATGTACCCCACATTTATAATAAAATTTTTTTTAAAAAAGAAGATATACAGGCAGCCACCAGACACATGAAAAAGTGCTCAGCCTCACTAATCACCAGAGAAACACAAATTGAAAGCACCTTCTTTACGGGACACAGGCTCTCTAGAGTCACCAATCTACCATTTATAGGGATGAGAAGTACAACTGTTCCATGTGAGCTATCTCAGTGAAGGTGAGTGAGTACAGACAATACAGTTTCCATCCCCTGAGACCCAGGTCCATGTGCTCCAATCTGACTCCTGATGGCAGAAGCACATGGGGTTGGACCGACAGACCCTACGGTCATATGTCCACAACTCTATGGTATGTTGTCAAGTGTGTCCCTTGAGCCAAAGTGATACCAGTCAGGATCCCATACCAGTAGGTTAACCTACTAACCCACTGTGAGGGTGGTGGCTAAGGAACAGCCATCAGGAAGGGCAAATACCAGGAATCCATCTCAATCTTGGTTGGGAGGAAACCTTGTCCTCTGCAGGTGGAAGAGATCTGATGAAAG
>NW_007221736.1:0-4064 GCF_000164805.1 Carlito syrichta | reverse complement strand
CCATAATGGTGGTTCAGTGTTGGTCTGTGAATTGAAAAGATGGACATTAGAGTTGCAGCAGGTTTGTTTGGCAAGAAGGGGCCCATCCTGGAGCACCCATACTTGACTTCGTCTGTGCCACACTTGGTTGTTTCAACACCAATTTTTCCTTGAAATTTTTATAGCTACAGCTGTGTATGAGTGGGACTGTACTGCAGCCATGGCCCATTATGGTTGTCACGTACATACTGAAATAACTAAACTGACAAACCCAGACTGGCCTCAAAACGTGATGGCTTCAGTGGCAGGGATAGTGGCAGCATTGTGTGTGTGTGTGTGTGTGTGTGTGTGTGTGTGTGTGTGTGTGTGTGTAACAATGTATCTGTCTAGACACAAATCTGCTGGGGCTAAGGAACCCGAATTAGGTCAAGAGGTACCAGATGAGGAGGCCAACAATGGTCAGTCACAGGAGATGTGAGATGGAGGTTACCATCCCCAAAAGGGCTAGAAGTCATAAAAATGAGGGAGAAGCAGTTGAGAAAGAGGAGGTATCCTGATAGTGCCCTGGCCGAAGCAGAGCTGAAGGCAGAAAACCTGCCAGGGCAGGAAGAAAGTTTTGCAGAGAAGGGTTCCTGGATGCCAGGCTGGGGGAAGGGTTAAAATGCTGGTTGAACTGACGGTACAAACCAGAGAGAGAAGAGAGTGGCTTCCTGTAGTAAGGTCAATGTTTTCCAGATTCCAGCACTGAGCAGGGAGAGTTTTAGACATCTTGCTCTGAAACAGGGTTCTGGGTAAAGCAGTTCAGTATCACGGGATAAGGGAGGGGCACTGTGGAAAAGTGAATCTCCATCTTGGTCCTCTGAGATGCCCTCACACCGAACTTGCCAGACAACAAGACTCCAAGGAGATTTGGTTGTTAGTGACAATTATGGAGCAGAGACTGAATAGGAACCTGGGCACAGGAAAGAGGAGGCAGAGATCAAGGAGGGGGAAGACTTTGGAAAGTCCAGAGCCTCAAAGAGAAAAGACACGAGTGGGGGTGGGGCTTCAGATCCCAGAATGGGGTGCTTAAAGCCTGGAAGTATGAAGAAAACTGGGGTGGGGACTTCAAAAGCTTGAAAGACCTTGCAGCGTGCAGAGGCCAGAAGTATGGAGACCACGATGTTGTTCCCAAGTGCCCTGAAGACCCTGCAAAGAGTGGAGTCCCTGGAATAGAGTCGAGACCCAAAGCATCAATAAAACCAGGGTGTTGGCTGAGGGTCCAGATCCCAAAAGAGTTTAGAGCGCTTAAAGCCCAGAAGTAATGAGAAAATCGAGGATGTGTGGCATGGAATGCTCAGAAGAAGGTGGAGGATACAGAGCGTAGAAGAATCCAGAACAGAGGAGGGGGATGGGGAACGTTGGGCCCGGAAGCTGCAGGAGTGTGCAGGGCCCCTCCAAGGAACACTTACATGACAGGGCATTCTTCACAGCTGCAGAACTTCCCCTTTCCTCTGTGCCAGTTAGAATTTGCCCCTTGAAGCCTCCTTCCCATAAAATGGGTCTGGATTCTATTCATTCACCAACCTCAGCTCTCAAAAAGGCCATTTTTACTCTGTTCCCTGCTAGATTCCCCCTCCAATTAGGTCATGTCTTCCCAAGGCTGAAAGAACTTAAGCACCAGTAATGACTCCACACCCGACTGGAACCAAGAGATTTATTAAAGGGGCAGTTACAGGGACTGTAACAGAGGAAAAGTGAGAAAGAAAGAGGGAGAGAGTGAGAGAGGTGTGAGAGAGAGCAAGAGAGAGAAAGAAGGAAGGAAAGAGAGCTATGCAGGGAGAGGGGCTTTATTTATGGGCTTGGCAGGGGAGTGCCGTGTTTGGGCTTTTTTGGAGGAGACTATGAGGTAGTATTCCTATAGGGAGAAATTACTCGCGGGCAAGTTTAAATTTCCCACGCTCGGGAAAAGCCAGAGCTTAGGGCCTTTGTTGTCTTGAGTGGCGGCGCCATCCCAAGATGGTGCCCTTCTGACTGTTCTCTGCGCCCTTCAAAGGCACCCATGGTTTGTCCTGATTCCCCCTGGAGATTCCCCTACTGAGGCAGGAGGTTCTCACACGCCCTCAAGACTCAACCCCTGAAATTCACCCTTAGAAGTCACCCCATGCTCTACACTCCTGTAGGTTCACAACCCTCAGCATCTCAGACCCCATGGAGATCTCCTCCCACATCGCAGAGTTTCTTTCCAAATTGAAAGCCCTCCCCTCCTTCCAGTGCAGCCCACAGACTCACCCCAACAGAGCCAGCACATCACCAAAGAAGCAGCCGTGAGACCACACACCAGCTTACTAAGACTTTATTTCCGCAGTTGCAACGTTTTGCATTCATTGGGGAGGAGCTGAAGTCTGTATTTCCGCCATTCAAACGTTTTGTACTTATCGGGGAGGGGTAGTTGGTGAGAGGAACCAAATGTCATTGTGAAATTTCTTGAACACTGTTGTTGGTTTCAGAGGAGCGTGGTCAGTTCAGGAACTAAAATGAGAATTCTTTTTGCCTCTTGAAGATGGCTTTCATAACGTGCAGGATTCAGCGTTAGAAACACATCCACGGTCACTGCTGGTCACTTGCCACGATGCATCACTTATTAAAAATAACATGAAATGTTGTCATTTAAGATTTCCTGATGTTCTTTATCCTGAATTGTATCCCACATCTCTAAAATAAAAGATAAAGATTTCCTGATGGTCAAGCCATTACCATGCTGGATTTTTAAGTCCACATTAAACCACAATCACTTGTGCTGGTTGTCGACGTCTCAACTTACGGAAGAAATATGTGACATTGCTTTTGAAAAATTTCCCGTCAAAATGTTTGAATGTAATTGTAGGTATTTTAAGTAAATGCATGAGTATGGTCTGGATTGAAAATGTACACATCGGCTTTAAGATCATCGTTGCCAGTTTCGTTCCAAGTGTGGTTTGCCTGTCAAGCAGGAATGTCCTTATATTATCCATGAAAATATCAGTCATTGTATCCACTAGAAAATCCACGGCCATCTTCTTTATAGGTGAAATAAGCAAGCCCATGGAGACCATAACGAGTGTTCTGTTCTTACTGGCCTGAGTTATGTTTTGACTGTATTACCGCAGAGTCAGGTTGCTTAAATAAGTCAGATTTATGCAATCTGGTCAGATGTCGCGAGACTAGGCCATGGCCAATGAGGGTGTGACACGTCAGCCAGCACCATTTTCTATCCCATCCCACATTCTAACCCAATCAAGGGCCACATTGGGCTGATAGTGCAAATGTCGGAGGGGCTGAGAGCCTCAGGACCTTACCACATAATGTTGGGGAGCATTAAGGGATATGACTCCAGCAGAGATTTTATCATGATCAAGTTCACAGGACTAGAAAAGGAGAGTGTTGTCAAAAGCTTCGGTATATGAAGACAGAACACCGGGACACTTCTCTAATGCTGTGGTCAGCAGAATAGTGGCCCCTGTGCGCTGGGTCTAATCCCTGTGCCCTGAGGAAGTTATCGTTTGTGACAACAAGGTTTTTACAGAAGTGATAATCTTGAGATTTCATCTTGCGAGATTTTCCTGGATTATCTGACTAGACCCTAATAGAATCACAAGTGTCCTTGCCAGGGAGAGGCAGAGAGAGATTTGGGTCCAGAAAAGGAAGTCCAGGTGAGCCTAAGTCCGGAGAGAAAGTGATGGGATGTGGGGCCGTGAGCCTAGGAATGAGGTGGCCTTCCAGAGCTGGAAGAGGCAAGAGTTGGTGAACCTAAAGACCCTAATCACCAAACTTGTTTTAACTACACGTACAAAATATAAGGACTTCATAAAACGCTAGCGGTGTCATTGGTGCGCCATCTAGTGGAAGACAGATGCAGGCTGCTGTTAGCTTTGAATGGTCTCACCAGGAAACCGGACCCTGCACTCACCTTGGTATGTATCTACCTTGGGTCAGACTTTTGTATTCTCACCATTTCCAAGTCTGTCACAAGGTCAGTGTGGGTCCCTACAAACTCCACATACAGGACCTGGGAATAAGAAATAAATTCTGAGAATACCCAAAGAGGAGACTTGTCTCTGCTCCTT
>NW_007221735.1:0-6084 GCF_000164805.1 Carlito syrichta | reverse complement strand
GAGATGTCATTAAGGGTAGTAAACATCTGTTAGGGGACAGGGAGACACCTCTTATCAACAAGGATGCCTGAACAAAGCATATTTGTATATCTAACTCTTAACTGTACCCCACAATATCATAATAAAAAATATTGATTATAAAAAATAAAATAAAATACATTTCAATACTTTCTGTTTCTAAACAAAATCGAGATAGCTACTAATAGCTTCTAAAATTGCAACTATAGTCACTATTTTTACACACACTCATACACACATATAATTTACATATATGCACATATATGAGTCAAATTCATAAATTTAACTGCCACTTATGAATAATTATTTTCAATATTGTCTTTATTTTAATATTGCTTATTACTAAAACACACCATAATATCCGTAGATATGCAGTTTGAAGGTACAGAAAACCTTATGTCTTTCACTAATTCCCCTCTCTGAAGAAAACAATTTCAATTTTTGATTCATATAGTTCATGAGGTCTTATCTTTCCTTTGTTTTTGTGTTTTAGTCCTCCCACACCACTGTGAGTACTAAATATAAAAGGATTTTTATATAAACAAACAGTAATAGGTCAAAAGATCTTCCTAGCACATTGCAGTATGCTTTTATAAATCCCCTTCCAATGGTAAAACTTCATCATAGAAAAATTTCCAGTAAAGAAATAAACTTTTTAGTTTGATTAAAATGAACGAATCCCACTATTAAATGTAATTATTGGTTGATATGTAAAAAAGAAAATGATCTCTACAAAGCTAATGCTGAATGGAATTTATTTCTTCCTCCAAATGTGATATGGCTTTTCTTTTAACAAATGTACTAAATAAAAGATAATACATGGTGTGTGTATTGTTTCTAAACTATACAGGAACAATAACCTGTATAATGAAAAATTACTTTTTCCAAGCAATTGAGAACACTGGATAAATCTTTTAAAGTAATATGAGAGTTACAATAGAGATGGTGAAATGTGTATTTTTGGAATCTGATATTAGTGGATGCCATTTTTTGATTGTTGGCTCTACAGCTTACAAAGTGACCTTAAACATTTCTGAAGCTCAATTTTTAATTTTATTTTTTCTCTATAAAATAAATATAATACTGCCTATATCTCAATGTTGCAGCAAGTTTCAAATTAAATTACATATATATGTGTGTGTATAGTTTCTAAAGCATAGAATTGCTTTACTTTTTTCATAACAGATAGTTTGTACTAGCAGTTGAACTTTTATATTATTACTATTGTCAATTATAGGTAAGAAAACATATTAGCCAAACCACAGTTTGTACCATGAGCAATAACTGAAAGATGAGAGCAAGTAGTCACAGTCAGCATTCATTTTTCTTCAGAAAAGACTACTTTTCACTGAATGATCTGTCCACTTCACCAAAATTTCATGTTAGTTTACATTCAAAAGTTCTTAAAAGTGTTTCTAATGTTTCTAAAGAATAAGATACTTCTAGCCGGGCTCGGTGGCTCAGCCTGTAATCCCAGTGCTTTGGGAGGCTGAAGTGAGTGGATTGCCTGAGCCAGCGGGTTTGAGACCTGTCTGGGCAACTTGGTGAGACCTCATCTCTACAATAAATCAAAAAATTATCCAGACGTTGTAGCACGCACCTGTAGTTCCAGCTGCTTGGAAGGCTGAGGCAGAAGGATTACTGGAGCCCAGCAGGTCGAGGCTGCGGTGGCTGGGAGCAACCACTGCACTCCAGTCTGGGCGACAGTGTGAGACTCCAATTCAAAAAAAAAAGATACTTCTATTGTTTTTCTTTAAATAAGATAATAATATTACTGGAAATTAAAGAGAAATTTTTCCATAAATCATTGTAATAACAATAAAATCAACATGCTTTCATTTTTCCTTTATAACCATATACCATATTATTAGTAATATTTCTGTTACAAGTTAAGTTTTCATTCTGTATTGCCATGTTCATATTTTGTTATGTCTTCCAGGAAATCAGCGATGAAGTAGAAAGAACATCAACATCAAATGTGATCATGGATTCATATCCCAGCTCTGATAATATTAGTTGTGTGATTTCAGGTAAACCACTTAACTTTCCATAAGTTCATTTTTTTAAAAAAATGTGTTTTTTAACAATAACTACCTTGTAGGACTGTATTCAAGGTTAGAAGTCAATGCTGTAACATACTTTGTGATATTGAGCCCTCCCAAAATTCTTGTCTGAATTTGGATGGTTTATAATGATTTAAAAAATTATTGTTTCTGGGCAACAATCATAAACGACTGCTAAGTTCATGAAAAAATACATGGCCCAAATGTTGTGTGAATCCTCATTAAACCACATCACATAATTTATGAAGTAATGTTGAAAAAAATGAGCATGAAACTTCTTACAGAAAGAACCATCAATTTACATCAGTACAGAGAACAGTGGAATAAGTTCAATGATATACATCACAGGCATGTATTCATCATAATCCACAAGGTAAGAAATTTTATGGTACTAATATCTAAATGTCTTTAATAAACATGACAAAGAAGAAACAAAAGAGCAAGAGAAAAAAGAGATATAGAGTATGTTATTGTGCTAGGGCTATCATGACAAGGATCACCTTGTGCTTGGTGGCTTAAGCAACATAAGTTTATTTCCTCACAGGTCTGAAGGTTGGAAATTTAAGATTTAGATTCTGACAGGGTTGGTTTCATTCTGCATCATCTCTCCTTTGTTTGTAGATGGATATCTTCTCTCTTTGTCTTCACATAGTCTCCTCCCTGTCTTAACTGTTCCTAATATCTTATTTTAAAAAAAGACACCAATTTTATCGGATTAGAGATCACCCAGAAGATCTCAGTTTACATTAACAACCTCTTTAAAAACCCATCTTCAAACAGATTCACATTCTGAGGTACTGGTGGTTAGAACTTTAACATATAAATTTTAGGAGAACACAATTCACCTAAACACAATTCAGGGAAAGATCCATGAATCAAGACTCTTAAACTGAATATTACCCAATCATAATATATGGACACAAAATAAAACAAAACAAATTTAACAAAGCAAAACAAATACATTAGGCCAATTTTTCTCAAAGTTTGCCCCATAGACCTTGGGATTCAGCAGGATCCTTTTAGAGAATTTATAAGGTAAAAACTACTTTTGTAATAATACTATGATATTATTTTCCTTTTCTCACTGTTTGACATGTGCACAGTTACAATAGCAAGCCGGTTACAGTACTGACACCTTGCCATGAATCCCAGAGGAAAAAAAAATTATAAATAAATTATTAAATAACTAAGTATATATGGGCTAATGAATATTGAAGAATCCCAAATAATCAAATAATAACCTCACACTTAAGGAGGTAGATCATAACCCTCCAGTCGTATGGACTCAGCATGGTGACTTCTTTCCAAAAAGAAAAAAAAGCATTTTAAAAAGATAAAAGTGCAGTGGAGAAACCTGACAAATGCTACCTCTATCAGGTAATCAAGATCAATATCAGCAATGATAAATCATGTTGATATCATAGACTCTTTGTATGGTGTGATGAAAATGCCACTTTATCTATTCAAACCCATAAAACCACTCTGATCATGAGAAAAACACCAGACATATCTTAACTGAGAGACATTTTTCAAAATACCTAGCAGAAGTCCTCAAAAGTGTCAAGGTCATCAAAAACAAGCAAATCTTGAGAGGCTGCCATAGTCAGAAGTAATCCAAGGAATGATGACAACTAAATGTAGTATAGTATCCTGGAACAGAAAAGGTGGAGTAAGTAAAAACTTAGGAAGTGTGAATAAGATATGGATCTTAATTTGTCAATAGTGGTTCATTACTTTTAATAAATGTACCATACTGATGTAAGATGTAAATAGTAGGTAAATCAGGTATGAGGTATAAAGGAATTATTTGTATTAACTTCACAACACTTCTGAAAAGCTAGGACTCATCATAAATGTAAAAAGTTTATTTAAAAATGATTATGTCAGGCTGTGTTTTTGTCAGTTAAAGAGAAAGGAAACCCTTAACCCTGTTTTGATGCCACTTTTCCGACCAACTACCATCCCCACTTCATAGTACAGGAGTTTTTAAAATCTCCAAACCGATCAGACGGCAAAATGGCAACCGCATAGATGGATCCCTGAGATTCTTTGAACGTGAGTTTCCCAAAAAGACTTACTTTTCTCCCTGCACCCCCCTGCCCACCTCCACCCACACTGGTGCGAGGCTTCGGGACTTTTGGTCCCACACATGGCCAGACATCACCGCCAGACTGGCTGCTCCACTATATGTGATTCCGGCTGGCTGGAGAATTCCAAATCCCGATCACAGCTCCATCTCCAGCCACAGCGTGGAGACCACACCCAGCGCGAAGCTGCTGGTCATTCAGGGAGTCTCTGAGTGCCTGCCCCTTAGAGATACCAGTCACATTTCTGGCTAAAGTGCCCTGGGAGGGACCCAGAGCCACCACCTGCCCTCTGGAGCTTTGGAGATCAGAAGCCACTGGCCCACCATGGCTGAGGCACTCAGCATGCACGACCACAAGCCTGTGTAAGGGGGCAGAACCCCAAGCTGTCATAAGGTGTCAATCTCAGGCTTCCAGCTCCAGAGGAGGAAACGCCTGATCCTGCCATCCACCCCAGCCGGCTGGAGGCCCCCCAGATCCAGCGCCCAGCTGTGAAGCTTGTCCCGCCCAGAGACCCACAGGAGCCCCCTAAAAGCAAACCACCACCTCCGCCATTTTCAAGGCATATTGACATCGCATTGCTCTGCCCACCTAGCAGAGCCTCCACCTTGTTTTCCACGGTGACATCATTAACAGGAGACAAAGCCCCTCCCCTATGCCGAATAGTGACTAGTGTCACAGATCTCCTAGGCAACAAGCTAACTGCCTGCAATAGAAAGAGAGGAGAGAGGCTGGAGATCAGATCTCAGGAACTTGATACACTAAGGGACGAGAGAGAAAAATCTACACAAATGAAGAAAAACTAAAAGAAGAATATGGGTCAGTCCCAGACTCCTGGGAGGACAGACACTGAGAAAACTGACTTTGGAATGCAAACAATGAAGAGTCCTACCCAGAATGAATGGTCTCAAAATACAACCCTAGACATCAAGACATTAATGGAGAGATTAAAAAGAATTGAAAAGACTCAAGAAGAAACTAGAAAGGAGCTGATATCAGAGATAACAGTAATAAAGAATACTGTGAATGAAATAAATAATAAACTGATAAGCATGGGAAACAGAATTACCCAAGCAGAAGAAAGAATCTCAGAACTTGAGGACCAAAATATAGAAATAACCCAAAATCTCAAAAACACAGAAAACAAGCACAAAAAGACAGAAAAAAAACCTTCAAGAGATAAACGATCACCTAAAGAGGCCTAACCTAAGAGTAATTGGTCTGCCTGAGGCAGAAAAAGAGACAGAGACCACATTGGAACAAACCTTCCATGAGATTATTCAAGAAAACTTCCCTTATCTAATCAACGATGCAAAAACTCAAACACAAGAGATCCAGAGAACCCCTGCAACACAAAAAATGAGAAAACCAACTCCTAGACACATAATAATTCATCTAAACAAAGTAGGCATAAAAGAAAAAATGCTAAAGCCAGCAAGAGAAAAAGGTCAGATTACCTACCATGGAAAACCAATTAGAATAGCAGCAGATTTATCTACAGAAACACTGCAGGCTAGGAGAGCTTGGAGCCCTATATTCAAAGTCCTAAAACATAAACAATTTCAACCAAGAATAACCTACCCTGCCAGATTAAGCTTCATCAGCGAGGGAGAATTAAAATCTTTCCCAGATATCCAATCCCTAAGAACCTACACTGCCACCAAATAACCTCTACATGAAATACTTAAGAAAGTACTAAACACAGAAGAAAAGGGGGAAAAAGAGCAACGTTTTTCACAAGAGTACAGGAAAAAGAATAAAATACATGTGAACCAACCCCAAAAACAAAAGAAAGACAGTAAACCAAGTGGAACAACAACCCTAAAAGAACTATATGTTAGGTATGAACTCTCACATTTCAATAATTAGCTTAAATGTGAATGGACAAAAGCACCACTGAAAAGACATAGAATGGCAAA
>NW_007221734.1:0-510 GCF_000164805.1 Carlito syrichta | reverse complement strand
GCTCAGGCAATTCCCTCACCTCAGCCTCCCAAAGGCATGGGATTACAGGCTGAGCCACCGAGCCTGGCTCAACATTTTATCTTTATGACATGTCTATATGTCGGTGACCAGCACTGACCAAGGGTGGGTTAGGACCCGCACCAGAGAATCTGGACAGCGAGAAGACCACTCGGAGGCAGATCTTCTGGGAACAGTCTGATCAGGACTGGAGCCGATTTTATTCAAACATTTTCCAACTTATATACCATTTTCTATACCCTCCAGCAATGTGATAATCACTCACTGGGGGCGTACAAGTTTCGTGCTTTACAAACTATGCATCACAAGACCACCACGAGATCTGCAATTTCCAAGCAAACAATTCAAATTCCATGATGCCTGCCGTGCTTACATTAAGGTCACAGGTGCACAATTTCAATACAAAATCGTTCAAAGTGTTTTCCATAATGTTCAATGAATCATTCATAGTTATACTCTTTGCTCTATACCCTGATTAATACAAAAAACTTT
>NW_007221733.1:0-802 GCF_000164805.1 Carlito syrichta | reverse complement strand
TGCTGGGCAAAGAAATCTAGGTTGGTACTTTCTTTTAGCATTCTGAAGATATTTCATAACTCTTGTCCTTTATTTTCTAGAACATGTTAATTATTGTCTAATTTTGTTTGATAACTTTATTATCTTTATCGCCCGTGGTTTTGTCTCTATTATATATTTTTTTCTCTTAGTTTTTTTTAATTTTTGTCTATTTATAGAATGTTAGACATTGGAAAAAAGCTGGCAGAGATTATTTGAACTTCTGGAATTTCTGAATGATGATGTCTTCCACTTAAGGTTTTTATTTACTTCTGCCTGGTAGTTAGAACTAGCAATCTTGGATCACCTTGATCGAGTAAGGGTTAGAGATAATTTGAATGCACTGCACAAGGATGATTCAGTCAATGATGGATTGCAAATGTGATGGTGATCCCAGAAGATTAAAATATCATAATTTTATTTTACCTTTTCTATATTTAGATATGTTTAGATATACAGATACCGTTGTGTTATGGTTGCCTACAGTATTCAGTACAATAACATGCAGCAGAAATTTGTAGCCTAGGAGCAATAGCCTATATCATATAGCCTATGTGTACAGTAGGCTGTACCCTCTAGGTTTGTGTATGTATATTCTCTGATATTCACACAATGACAAAATTGCCTAACTATGTATAATTTCTCAGAATGTATCCACGTTGTTTAGTGACACATGACTTTACTTATGAGGGTTGATCCCCTTTACATGTAGAATATAGTCCTTTGGTGTTGACCTCCTCATGTTGTAAGTCAGTCAAAAGCTCTACTCTACTTCTTAGCCTTT
>NW_007221732.1:81475-108193 GCF_000164805.1 Carlito syrichta | reverse complement strand
GCCCTCGCCGGGGACCAGGAAAGTTTGCTCCTTGCGCCGAACTGCGGGGTCGGGGGGCATCGCCGAGTGGAGCCGTTTTTCCTCCTTTCCCCGTTCTCTGCTCACTCTGCGCCCTGAAAGCCTAGCTGGAGGGACCAGCCCTGCGGGGTCCGTCCCCTCGTCCCTGGAGTCCTAGGGAGTCCCCGCCCCTCCTTTCCCCCTTCCCCGGCCCCCCTCGCCGCGCCCTTCCCGATGCAAACTGTGTTGTCTCGGATTCAGAGCGAGGAAATGTTTTCCTCCTGTTCCTTGAAAGGTGTCAGGCCGCCCAGCAGCTTCTGCCGGCAGCCCGGGAGCGCCTGAGCCGCAGCCCCCAGCCATCTGGTTCCCGTTACCGAGGCCAGGTTCCGAGGCCCCCTCCTCCCCAGCCCGCCCCCACCTCTGTGATTTTCTCCCGCCCGCCCGGCCGGGCGTGGACGCCTTCCCGGTCCCCGAGGCGCGGATGGACCCGACGCGGCCGGCTCATTCCTTCCCGCGCCACCGTGGGTGCCTGGGCCGGGCCCCACGGAGTTGGCCCTGGGCTCCCCACGAGCGGCGCGTCGAGGAAGGTCCCGTCCGCTGGGTCAACGGTGACCCGTGGGGGTACCCCTTCCTAAATCAGGTTTGATCTCGGACAGACCCTGGAACAGACGGGGCGCGCCAGAGGCCACCGGCACCCGTCGCAGCCCGGGAGAAAAGGATGGTGGCGTCGGTGGCGGCGTTCCAAGTTGTGATGGGAGTTTTGACTTAGGGAAAGGTAACTTTGTAACTTAGATCTGGTGTCTGCGTGCGGCCGGAACCCTTTGTGAGGCAGTTTGCCCCTGGCCAGGTGTGCTTGCAACTTTCTGTCGCCCCTGCCTCCGCCCGCCTTACAGTGCTGCGTGCTCGAAAGAAGGCTGCAGAACAAACGTCCTGTTGTTTAGTTTCTTCAGACGCTCCGATTCTCTCCTTTTGTTGCTTGCCTCCCAAAGAGGTGCCATTTCACATCATTCTGCACAAATTGTTTGAATTAATGCAAGTGTGAATTCTTACCGTTTGAAGGGGACCATTAGCATATCAAAGGTTTCTTAGCTTCAGCTCGATTGAGAAAACTTCAGCCTGTCTTCCATTTGCTTCCAAGCCGAGGCCCAAAGGGCAATGAGCATTGTAAAGGGTAAAAATAGGGAGGTGCCTTCAGACTGTGTTTCTGAACTTTTACTGTTTTGCGATTATGTGAGCCCCAAACATTGTCTATTGCTGTGGAGCTCTGGCAAATGGAAAGACAGTTATTTCCAATTGATAAACGGTTTGTTCCTAGGAAAAGGGCGGCCTTTTATTTTATGGTAGTCGCTGTTGCCTGTCTTTTGGGGGTCCCTTCAGCGGAAGAGCGAGAGACCCCTTCCCTCTCAGGGCTTTTCCGGGGCCCACACTTGGTTACGTTAGTAAAATGAGGAAAGTCATTGATTTTTTTTTTTATTAGTCTATGAAACAATCGAAGATTTGTGATAAAAGAACAGTCCTTTCTGCAGTGGGAAACTTTATTTTTTATGTGCTTGGTAATGAATTAATAGGGAAAATGTCAGTGGAGGGTGTCGAAAAAGTTAACTTTATTAACCCGACTCCTATTGCAAGTGTAAGCTGGGAAAAGGCTTCTGAGTTATAAAGACCCCAAGTTTTGTGAATTCTATTTAACTAGAGATAACTCTGTTTAAGTTATTGTTTTGTTTCAAGATTTTTGTGTCTCGTCAAACACAGCAACCTTAAAATTGGTTTATTTTTCTTAATGTCTGTAGTTGATTTGCTCTTGGTGTTTTACATTTGCAGAGAGCTTTGTTCTTCGAGTTTCTTTTAACAACTCGATATCCATGAATGAAGAAGCGCGTAAGAACAAGTATTTGGGTCATTTGGCTTAGTTATGGAGTGCAGTGGGTTAAGGGAGAAGAACTGTTGTCCTCGACATCTGGGGAAGAATTCATTTCCTTTATTTAACTTAAGGTTTTTACCAAACCTAGTTTCAAGGTGAAGATGAATTCAAGGGAAGGTTTTGGAAGCCCATATTTGTTATCGTTTGACCTTTGATGGTTGCTTTTGAATACAAATGGGTATCCTTTCGATTACTAATGTTCAAACTCCTTACCTTTAACAGTGAAAATTAATTCCAGTATCACAATTTCAGAGGGGGAAAATGATCATTAATTGCTGAACATTTTAGTCTTTAATAGTGATAATTTTTTTCAAATTAAGATGTTTTTTTAGTGCTATTGAAATTGCATATCATTACCCTGAAATCATTTCTTGATAGTTTATTTATCTGATCCCTTCACTGTCTAAGAAGTACTTTGGTGATTAAAAAAAAGCCCACATTGATGTAATTGCTATTATCGCACTTAAGTTGCTGTTAACTCGTCTGCTTTGAATGCAGTGTTATAAAGAAAACACATTATCCTTTAGAGCTATTAGTGATAATCTAAAAATTGTCTTGAAAACATTGCTCTTCATTTTATATGATGGTGATCCTGAATTCAGCAAATCTCTGAAGGTGTAAAATGCAGGAAAGAGAAGATTTTTCAACATTTAAATGACAAAATTGGACTACTTAGAGAAAAATTAATGTGTTGTAGAAGCACTTCAGCTGCCATTTTCAATCACTGTGGGTTACTATGTGTTGGCAACAGAAAACGAATTTAGAAATGGAGATAGCTCTGGGAGCAGGTAGTTGGGGAAATCAGAATATTGAATCATGTGGGGTAGAACAAACCAATTACTTCAAGTTTTGACTTGAGAATTTCTTATAAATATAATTTTTTTGCAGGCATTTTGACTTTCTGCTTTATTAGTGGACTAACATCAAAGCAGGCAACAAAACTTCCAAATGTTATAAAAACTAATATAAATATACACATCTCACATGCAGCACTACAAGGCTTAATTTAAGACAAGCAGTTGGAGTTTTTATTGCTGCAATTTTCACAATCAGCAGAAACGTTAACACCAGGCTTCTGGGTGTTTCCCTTTTTGAAATGAACAAGAAGAGTGCTTTAAAACTAAGGTTTACTTAGGGTTGGATCTTTACTTGATCATTATTGAAGTCTTCTTTGTTTTATTTAAACATTAAAAATACGATTTTAGTGTCTTAACAGTGGAGTAAGTGAACTGAGATTGAGATGTCATGAAGGTTAAGAGGTAACTAACTAGAAATCTGCAAACCATAGTAATAGAATGTCACTGCTTTATTATTTTCTATCAAGATATTTATTTGACCTAACTTTTGTGAATAAATATTCAAATAGCAGTTTATTGATAGGGGCAGTGTGGAAGAAGAGAGTGCTACAGTTTATTCTAAGGTATGTGTTAAACACACTGGTATCTACCTGAGAGAAATCTGTTTTCAGTTTAACCAGAATCCGTACCACTTGTCCAATTACTGGTACTTAGGAACACAGATGAGGTGAATTTAGATTAGGAATGAAATATAGCTTTGGAAATGGAGGAATTTAGTGTCAATATAATGTGCCATTTTTACAAAAAGTTTCTTCAAAGACTGTAACACTTTTGCCTCTTAATGTTTCACCATGTCTGATATTGAGTCTGGAAGGGAAAGGTACACATTTGACGTGTGTCGGCTTTTCTGCAGAAAAGATTCATGCAAAAAACAAGTGCAGTTATTTTCAAGGTAATGTGTTTTAGAAACAAAACGCATAATTACAAAAGTTCATCAGATTATGTGCCAAATGCCTAGTTAAAAACTTTGCAAATTATGATTTTGATAAAGTGTTAAAAATGGCAACTTTAGTTACTAGACCTGAAAAAGACTTGAAATCCTGTTAATGGCCATATCACTTCCTATGGGTTAAATATTAATTCATGTTACCTAAATAGGTAACTGTTTTGTAGCTATTTTCAAGAAGGAGTAAAACATTTGTATTTCAGAGACAGATTAAAATCATAGGTTAGTTAGCTTCTCGCTTACATAACACTAATTATTCTGTAGCCCCACCCAAATATTCATCTCTTCAAATAAATCTTGATTGAAGGTTGTAAGGTTGAAAAGTATTTAATCACTCAGATTATTGTAATTAGGCTTGATGCTATCAGAAAAATAAATGGAGACTATTCTCTAAAACCTTTTTGCTACTTAAGATGCTCTCAAAGATTGGTCAAGTGATGATTTTTTCTTTTTAAAGCTTGAAGGAAAAGCTTAAGGAAATGGTTTGTTAACACAGCTGAATAGGTAATTATTGGAATTAGGTTTTAGAATCCTTCTTGATCTGACGTGGTTACTTTTAAAGGAGTAACTAGGGTCTATCATTCCTGTCATTTTACTGAGAACTTTACTTTTGTATTTTGAGTTTAGTATATAGGTTAAGGTTAAGCATGTTGAGTGTAGACATTCCTTCGTGTTGTTTTGATGTAGTGATTTTTTTCAGGTGAGTCATGCCATGAGAAAAGGAAGATCCTAATTAACCAAAAATACTTAAAATAATTTTTCCTTCTAGGGTTGTTTCTGTGATGGACTAAAGGCAACATTTGTAGATATTCTTTGGTATATTCTCGTCCCACAATTTTTAAGAGCTTTATATTTTCTTCAAAAAAGCCTTCAATATTTGACCAATAAATATTATCTAAAGAAAAACATGTAGATGGAATGAAAGAACCAAGTGCTTGATACCTGCAAGTGAAGGGCAGCTTACAGCAAAATACTATTGATTGCTTCAGAAGCAAAAACAAGTTTAAATACGATTTGTCTAATTACAACAAAAATGCAGTTTTATGAAGTAATATAGTTTGTCTTCATAGAGGATTTTATGCATTGTTTGGTGGTAAGTAAAATCCCTTCACAGTTGTATAAATTTGTTCAATTACCAGAAAGGCTAAAAGAAAAAAAATCAATTTAGGTTGAAAAGCAACAGAAATTAGATTACCCTGGTTTCTAGGAACTTGCCAGCAGTGTCTAAATTGTTTAATAATATCAAAAGTTACCGTGTTTCACAGTGTAAGGATGTTGGCACCTGTTTTAATATGCATACATTTGTTTACCTGATGACTTGTTACATGAACAGTTTTTCCTTTTTGCTTTCCATTTTTGTTTTTATGGAAGCTATTGTATGACTTACAATATTCTTATTGCATATTGCACTTCTTCCACTTGCATATCCTTATTTGTTTTAGAGTTTTGCTTATAGTGGCTGCTTTTCGGGATTTCTGGGATTTGTCATCAGTTGATATTTTAGATTAGTGTAGTGAAACATCAGGTGTAGTTTTATGACTGAAAAGCAACCTAGTCCGTCATAAGGTTAGGATCAGAAACCGAAGCACATTTTGGGAATTTTTATTACTGACTCTAGAATTCTATTAAATTCCAAATCTTAAATCCTTGTAGCAGTAAAGTAGCATGTGATTCATCGTAGCAGATAACCGGGCACCTGTTTTATTACCACCTTGATGAATTCCGGCACCCAGATATACCAGAGTTTGAGACCAGGCACAAACGGCTACTCAGAGCCACCAGGCAGTTTTTAGGTCATGAAGTCAACTTCCTGGAATTTCTGGGGAAACCAGTCGAAATGGGAGGACAAATGTCACTTTAAATAGAGATGTTTAAATCAAATTTCTGCCTGAGGGTAAAATTTAGGTCTGTTTTAGCCCGGATGTAATGTCTCCCTCTACAGAGCACAGCATTAATCACCACCTGACAAGAAAACATACGCTGAGCAAAACGGGGCCCCTGTTGGTTTCGTCATTGATTTTTTTTTTTTTTTCCAATCTGTGAGGAGTACATTATAAACATTAAAATTCAAACACAGGGATTACACCTTAATCTCTGAATTTCAGTGTTGGAACTAGTTGTCTTAAAAGAAGCCTATCTAAAGCTGAATAAAATCTTTGGAGGACGTGTCTTTTTTTAGGGGTAGATAATATTTTAATAAAAACAGAAATGTAAGGTTAAAAAGCAGGCAGATTAGGCAGAAGTTAACTTCCTGAAATATGTGACCAAGTCGTAATTCTGTTTCAAGATGCATTAAGTAACTTTGAAAATGTGTGCGTGTGTGTGTGTGTGTGTGTGTGTGTGTGTGTGTGTGTGTGTGTGTTTAAATCTGAGTAGTAGAAAAAAAGAAATGGAGATTAAACACTATTCATTTTTGGCAATGAGAGAGAGAGAAGTTGAAAAGGTGGTTTACTTTAGATAGCATCCATTCAAACACATACTTACTTGTTAAAACAAAAATAGATGTAACCCTGTCTTTTTCTGGAGGGATACAAAATCTTCAGCCATCACAGGAGCGAAGAAGGATGTGCCTTGAGGTTCCTAATAAAAAAGGACTTAGTTTTGCCCTTTGAGTTATTAGATAAGACTCTTTAGCTCCTTTTTTGGCCAAATGTATACACACTTGTCCGTATATACCCATGTAGTTTATATTCTGTTCATTGTCTTATCAATATTTTTGACAGTTATTGGCTAAAAATTCACAAGTTTAAAATATGAAATATATATGACTTAAAGTATCTTTGAAAACAGGTTTTGAAAATGAGTTAACTTATTTAATGTCTGTTTTGCCATCCAAGATATTTTCTGCCTTTGGACTGAAAAATGCTTCTGCTCTCCACACTTTTGCATCCTTTTGTAGATATTTTTACATCAGTCCACACCTCAGACTGATTATTGCTCTGGATTTAGATGACAGAATAATCTAACCCCTATTACTGTCAGAAATGGCACTTGGCTGCCGGGGGTGGGCTGGGTGACCTTGCTTTTGACTAATGCTTTCTCTTGTGGGGGATAGTAAATAGTGTCTATTTATAGAGCGAGCAAAGGAGAATCTTTATAAAGTATGTTCTAATTTTAATCATGTATTCTTAAAATTGTAAGCACTATGACAGCAGTTCATCGTAGAATGGGTGAACCATTGCGAGATTTCAGATAAAGTCTTTGGTTGATACAATATTTCTTTTTCATGTAGATGACATTTACTTAATCAGTTCTCAACTCAAATTTATGTAAAAAATAATCACATTGAAAATGATCTTCCCTGTGTCTTTATTTACTTCCAAGCAGAGCATTTCCATATGGAATTATTAGTTCTTTCTTCAACTGGGACCTTCCACATGGAATTTTATTCCTGTGCATTAAAAGCCTACCGTTTTTCAGTGTGTGCTTTTCACTGTGGTTATTGATTAGAAACTACAGAACATATTATGTACCATTTTCTCTCACTCATGTTTGTGTAGTCAATGTCAGGATATGATGGTATATTTTTATTCTTTGCAATCCCTGACTCTCCTGCAGTGTAAGACAGTTTGGAAAAAACGTTAATTTTGATAATATTGTGTGCTTGTGCATCTATAGTCTAGTAATTGTACATCTATAAGATGCACTAGAGACTTGTGTGCAGAAGATAGACTATGCCTAGTTTCCCATTTTTAAAAAGATGGGCAGAACACTTTATTTTGCTTCATATACATTAACAAATAAAAATCATACTAAAATTAGGATCTACTAGACATCTTCCCTTTTGCTAAGGGCGTTTAACTATTTTGGCCCTTTTCAGAGCTCTGTCGTGAGGAAGGCGATGCTTGGATATTAGGTGTTTCCTCTTGATAGCTCAATAGATGAGGAATAGGAGAGTTCTTTCCCTTGCTTTTTCTGCTGCAAGTGCTGTGATACCCATAGCCATCGTGGAAGCCACTTTTCATATTGTTACTGGCTTTATGCTGGGTCTGCAACTTGAGTCTCTAAAAATATACGCGAGACAAAATTTGATTCCTTTCTCTGAAGCAAAAAGCCCACTATAGTGCTTCTCATTTGCTGTTGCCTTTCCTCGTACCTTATTCATTTCATTGGAAAAAAGAAATTTAACTGATCTCTGTGTGCTGTTTCTGAATGTTTTAGCATACCTTTATAATTTCCATCTCTTCGATACGAATTTTTGTTTTGTTAAAATCACTTTTTAATAAACCCATCAGTTAACGTATAGGTAAGTCATACTGGATTTGCTTCAAATTTCCAGTCACTATTTGCATGTTATGAAAGTGATGTGTACATGCTGGAAGGGGAGTCTTAAGGAAGGGGACATTGGACATTCTCCAGCAACACATTTTTGATAACACTGACCCTAAGACTTTGAAACTGTTCTTAGCATACCCTTTTTAGCGCCCTTGACAGAGATGCATGACATTTCGGTATACCTGGTGAAAGGAATACAGCCAAAGAGGATAGTGTGTAAATAGAAATCTAAAATTCTGAAAAACTGTTACAGAAGGGTCCAAAATTCAAATCAGTTTTCCTTTTTGTTTTTTGTATTGAACTAATTAAATTAGATTTTTCATAAAGAAACACTCTCCAGGCTTACGTTTTAAGAGTTTTTTTTTTTTTTGAAATAAGAAAATATAGCTGTTATTGAATTCATTTATCTTTCACTGTAAATCAATCCAAAGATGCCAGTTTTGATTGTTTGCTTTGTGTGTAGAATATGAATCAGATAAACAGGTTGGGCGGTTTTGTTTTGGGTGGTCCCTCATTTCATACCGGGTAAGCAGAGTGGTATTTTCTTTTCCTTGAAATACACTTTGGTGTGAGTAGTTCTTGGATAACTTTGTGAAAAGTTTGTGTATCCTGCCTGCTCAAGCTGCCTTCTTAACTTGGATGGAGGACAAGAACAATCATGTGAACCACACATTTTAAAGTGCAGTTATTTTTATCAGATAATTGGTAAGGAGGAGAGAAGAATGCTAGATAGTAGCGTAGTAGTCCTGTGAAATGGTGACCTGCATTTTTTACACAGGCAACTGCCTGCATGTTTCAAATATTTTTGCTAAGCCTTGTTATTACCTGCAGAGGGAGCTTTTATATGAGCTGAAATCATCAAGACACTGTAAATTGACAGTGTCCCTTTTGAAAGTTATATTTTATTAAAAATGTTTTTTATTTTTGTTTGAGAGAAAAATTGTTCTAAGGAAAGAAAGACATTTTGAGATTAGTCAAATTATAGTGAAATTCAATATACTAAGAGCCTGGTGTTTATCATTGCTTGTATCCACAGCTTACAAATGTGCCTTTTTACCTTTTCTTAATCAGTAAAAACAAGTTGACGGATAAAGACATCAGATTCATTTTGAGATTCTAATTTTTTAAAAATGATTGACTAAAACTTTGGGAGAGAGACCAAAGAACTGTCTCGTTTAAATATCGAATGGTCGCTATAAGAGAGATTCCATCTTTTTAGGTAATCTCCCAGATTATGTAAAATATTAAATGATCACTAACATAATATATAGTGCATTACATTCCTCTACCTTTAGTTCATAGATCCAATTTGATGAGTTGCATATGCTCTTTTCTAGAAACAAAAATGATCATTTTGGATTAATGACTTTTATTTGCACTAATGGACAAATTAGTGCAGTGACACACACACAAAAACTACTAGTAAGGACCTAATAGTAAATGATTTCGAACATTGCTGACTAACTGGGGGGAAAAAAAAGATGAACGCAGGCCAAATCGACAGCACTTGATTGAAATCTGAATTCTGTGTCTAAAGTCTGTGCCAGCTGACTTTCTAGGGAATGGTAAGCTGAATACTCAGAAATATCTGAGAGCTTTGTGTTCAGGTGTTTAGCTAATTAGGGCGAGAAGCCTCCAGGAATATTCAAATCTTTTTAAGTGAGCAAAATTTTTCACATTGCCTGCATGTATTTATTTATGCCAGAAAATTTAATGATAGGATATTATATTAAATTCTGTTAAAAAATCAGTTCCAGTCTTTTGAGTTTTACATTTTGGTATAATAACGTTATTTCAGAATTTGCTTGTTGGGTGGTATATAATAAAAAAGAAAGGTTATCCACATGCATCTTCGAAAAGAGATGTAATTGTTCATTTCCTTTATTTTGCCAAATAATGATATGACAAATAAAAATATTTATTTTATACTTCAAAAGCTTTGTTTCTTAATGAAATTCGCCGTTTTGGATTTATTATTTAACCTTTGCTAATGTGAAAATTCAAGTTTTTACTGTTGCATAGAATAATCCTCTAAGTAAGGAAACTTGTTTAATAAAGAGATTTATGGCACTGGCTTGAGCTTTTGTTTAAGTATTATTCCCTCAGCATGGCCCTGAATTATTTTAACAGGTCTGTGCTACATTTATGCAGATGATTTTCATAACAGGGTGTAAGAATATTAGCAACAGCAATTATACTTCAATAGGATTATGGTTGTATGTTTTCCGAAGCATACACATGCTTTTTTTCCATAGATTTATTGGTGGGTATCCTTTACTGCCAAGTTTATGTCATTTTCTTAAATAATAGGATAAACAGTTATTCCTTGTCAGAGTTGGTGTTTAACCTGAGAGGCACTACCGAGTGTGGGATCTCTTATCACAGCTCATTACCCTTTCCCCCCTAATGCCACAACTCCCTTCACAGTGAGGTAAGGGTTACTGGAGCATTCATTCCAGGAACATTGTTACGGGAGGCACAGTAACTGTCACAGAGTGCACAACTTCCGTGAGGTTATTGACAGGCACAGCTAGGGTAAGTTCTGCTTGTTTTGTCTTAAATTTGAAGGCAGACTACTGAGAGATTTTTTTTAAAACCGTGAGATCTGAATCCGTTGCAAAGAAAATGTTACTGAGAAGTTAATTATTCTCATAAAAGTATCGTTGGTATTGTATTATATTGAGGATGTTTATGGCAAGGAAGTTAATTGGTCTCTACTTTTCAGTTTTGAATAACCCTGATATTCTTTGTAAATCATCAGATGTTTTATCAAGTATTCTTGAATTAATAAAAAATATGAATTTACAATAAAACAGTCTGTGCTCACTTGTGTGGTGTTATTTAAGAGTAAATTTGTGTATATTTTACTTGCATCTATTTGAGCAGATGGATTTTTTTTTTAAATTGGCTGTATAATAGTTAATAGAATATATCATGGACAATTCTCCAAGTGAGAGTATTATGCGTTATGAGTATAGATTTTAAATAATGTTTAAGTATAAATTATAAAATGAGAACTTCCTATAAAAAATACTTTATATATTTGCATATTCTTTGAACTCGAAGTCAAATATTTTAACATATTAAGCATTTTAAATGGAAGTTATCAAAACATATGATAAACTCTAATATTCAAAACAGGTATAAGGATATGAAGAGTTTAGAATGCAAAATTATGAATCTGCATGCTTTAATAACTATTGGAAAAAATAGTTTTAAATTGTCTTGCTATTCCCAGAGTTTTAAAAAGGAACATTCTGATTTTAGTTATGAAATAGATAAACGATGCTGATTTCTTGCTGCCTTTTGTATGTGTCAAAGGTATTTCTTTTGTCTGTTTGATAGATTTTTCTCAAATTGAAATTTAAAGAAAGCATACTCGTTATGACGTGTGCCTATGTATTCGACTGTGTGGCGTTCACATGATGCTAATTCAGAACTGCAGTAAGGAGAGAAAAGGTTAATTTCTTAGAAAACATTTTTATTGTATTTAAAAGGAGAATACATTCTAAAATATCCCTAATTTTCTCCTGTATTTTAAGCATAGTAGTACTACCTTTATATAAAAATAAGCACAACATCTAATGAAATACCTAAACTTCAAAATAAAGGTACCGATGCTTTGTACTCATGGATAACTTTGTAATATTTGTGTGGTTTACATAGTTTAATATAAATATGATTGGTACAACTACTTTTTTGAGATTCATGTTTAAGAAGGGAAAAAAACTCATTTGGTAAAATTATTTAATCACTGAATTTTTATGTCAAAGTTTTAAAAAACTATACTTAATGCTTTTTGAATCAGATTAAATCAGATTCAAAGTACGTTGCTGTTTGACCAAATGTAAGTCAAAGCAGAAAGATAGTTGTTAATGCTCCTGTCAGAGGCCTTAAATGAAAAGTTAGCTTATGTTCAGGGAAAAGACTGAGCCCAGTATTTCACTTCTTGTCAGAGCATCATAACAAATGCTTTGTTATCTCTTAATCGTAGTTATTTGCTCACAATAGCTTTGGCTAATGCAAAAATAAATACCTGGACCTTTGTAAGTATTTGAATTGCATTTCAAGAAGTCTTTGTTTTAGCTCTTTGCTATGTGTGACTCAGATAACAGCTGCAGCACAGTAAAGTACTGAAGAATACCTTCTTAAAGCAATTTTCTGTCATTGTAATCTCTTTAAGAATTTCGGGCTGATTAGTGTTTATTGAATATTTTGTAGAAGTATGTGACAGAATTTGTAGAACTAGGGTGACAGAAATATAATGAACTTGATGGTAACATAACCTTTATACTTTGCTGGCTTTAGTTATGTAGTCACTCTCCCATACAAGCAAATTTATATATATTTTTTTTACTAATTTTCTTGTACTGTGTTACTAATAAGTATGTAAGTTCCCCGACTCTTCATCCTGGAACCTGTAATTGGTTTCATTAAATGAGAATAGATTTAAAGAATTATTGTTCAGTTACTATTACATGATTAAAAAATCCAAGAACAAAACTTAAATATTTTAGAATTCACATTTTCTAGGGCTGTATTTTTTAAAAACATTTGGGATTGAATTTTAATAGTTTAAAGAGTATTCCTAAAAAAAAGAGAGAGAGAATTAGAGCTCTTTAAAACAATACTAAATTGAATAGCTTGAAGTACAATAGTCGCTTAAGTATTTCAAGAATATTGAGAATCTTGTAGATTACATACACTAATAGGCTCATTCTCTTTATTGCTTGTTAATTTTGTGAAAATCAAAGGGAGTATATCAAGAAGGTTGCAATTCACCACAATGTTAACTTTTAATTGAAAATAAACTAAAATACAACTTTGAAGTATTAGCTTTTTAAAAATCACCGTTGGCCTGTTTATTAAGGATAAATCACAAGCTGTTATGCACTTATAATGTTGATATCAGATATTTATACCATTGCTGTTGCTAGACACTTTTGCATTGTACTTAAGAACACCTTTTCAGTATTTTGTTTTAATACTTTTAATATGTTTCTTACAGAATATATTCTTCAGATCTTTTATTTGATATTATGTCTGAATTGATGGATGTGGGCCTTCTTTTTTGTTTTAGACATTTTTTGTTTGACTTCCCAAGTAAGTTGTTAAACCTCTTAAAAAGAGCCAAGAAGATGCAATTTAGTGATTAGTGTCAATGTAGAATTTTTTTTTATGTAATGTGAATTTTTGTATGGTGATATTCTTTAGAGTATTTTCCTGTGATTTTGTATTTAAACTTAAGCCCTCCATAGTTTAAAAAAGAAAAGACTGTGTGCCATAATTTCGTGTTTAGCATTACAGTGTTAAACTTTTGTAAAGATTCTTTTAATGTTCAGTCTGATGATCATTCGTTATGACATGAGTGGTCTTCTTTGTATTTGCTTCCTTTCCTTCATCCTGCAAAATGACTATCACATGCCCTTATTTTCCCCTAAAATGCAGGCTATTTCATTGAAACACCTTAAGTGACGGTTTAAGGAATGAATGTGTACTGCCATCTTGTATTTAAATTTGTGCTATGAGTAAAAGATCTTAAATGAACAAAAAGCTAGTTTGTATATAACAAAGGATTTGTATGGGCAGCTGCACAGCACCTGAACTGCCTTTGATTGGCTTGCTGTCCTGTTTTGTTTTATTTAGATTTATTTCAACAGAGATTTATGATGAGGCCAAAATTTGTATTCGTTCTTGTCTGGGATTTAGCATTGTCTTGGTCTCAGATTCCGGCTGAAAATTAGGCTCTGTTATCGAAACTCAAGAATTATTCCACTGTTTGGAAGATTTAAGTGTCTCCTGATCTTCTCTCCTTTTTTGTTAGAATCTAAGACTCAGATACATTTTTGTGGTGATTTTTCAGTTTTAATTCATATTTGCTGCATAAAAGAGACTTTAAAAAGTTATAGAGTATGTGTACCCTTAAACAAGGGTAAGCTTATAGGTAGGGACCTCAAACATGTGTCAGTAATTAAAGTCGCTGGAAAGTCAAACTAAAAATTGGGAACAATTCTGTGAAACAATGTATGATTTTGGCTAATAGTTAACATTTTTGTTAACACTTTTTACAAATGTTAACGTTTGGGCAGCATCACAGCTTTGCCACTCTGAATTTTTAAGTCTCTTTGAATATCAGCATCTTGTTTATCTAATTGACTTTTTCATGCTGAGTACTTACTCACGCATTCGTTGTTTTTTTTTTTTTTAATCATTTAACCGGATAATCAAAAACTGATGAAATTTAAGTGTTAAATTCCAGATTGTGACTTTTTGAAATGTTAGTATTGAAACAGCTTTAGAAGGTAGACCTCCAGTCTCATTTTTGGGGTAAGATTTATGAATAAATTGAAAAACGTAAAGACTCAGTGGAAATCAGAAACTTCCTCTCTTCGTAGTGTTTCCTTTATATGGCTTGAGTGTTATTGGTTCTTCATCAGCACCACAGGTAATGAATCGGGTAATAACTCTAGAACAGTGCAACTTTTGGTTTAATATATGTACGTTTTTTAAAAGTTGGAAAATTTTAAAATTCTAAGTATAGTAATCAGAAATTTATCTTGATGTTTCAGAAGATGTTACACCTATCTAATGGGCTTTTCGGTTGTTGAACTGAAAGGCAGATGTTTCAGTCTTTGGAATTAACTTCTCTTCAAGACTGCATTAATATGACTAAAATTCTGTAAACTATCTTATTGTTTATAGGGACATTCGTAGGGCATAGTACTGATCCTAAAGGTAAATTTGAATGAGTAAATTTTAACTTTCTTGTTTTTTTGGCAGCCTTGTCATCCTGTTGTGTTGTGCAGTTTATGGTTTTTCCAAGTCTACAAGGTACTACCAAGTCAGAGTGATTTTATCTTGTCCTACCTTTTATTCCCATTTTGAGAAACTATATTAAGATGGGCAGTATTAGGGAATTTTTGCTATGTAAAATAATTCTTTCTTTTGATTGAGTGCTATGACTCAGGCCTGTAATCCCTGCCCTTAAGGAATTTGAGACCAGGAGTTCAAGACCATCCTGGGCAACAGAGTGAGACCCCATCACTACCCAAAAAAAAAAATAATAATAGTAATTAGCTGCTTGTGGTGGTGTGTATCTGCAGTCCTAGCTACACAAGTGACAGAGATGGGAGGAATTGCCTGAGTTCAAGAATTCAAGACGGCAGTGAGCTATGATCGTATCACTGCAGTCCAACAATCCAGCCTGGGAGACAGTGAGACTCTTAAAAAAAAAAAAACTTTTGAGAGTTCTGTTAAAAGTCATCTCCAAATTATGAAAAATCTGATAGTCCTTATGTGGGTACAGTCTCTTAAAGTATGAATCTTTTGTAGCTCAGAGTAACTATTTCCTCACTATGACAGGTCAGGGCTTGGATTTGCTTTAATGATTCACAGTATTTATAATGTCCTAGGTTTTACATTCAAGATGTTATTTTTGGTTTCCTACATTGCCACAGAGGTTACTGTGGCAGCACATGTGGTTTTAAAAATTTGACAGAACTTCTGGTCCCGAGTTTGCCAAAATTACCAGACCAA
The DNA here is from genome assembly GCF_000164805.1 of Carlito syrichta. Taxonomy (NCBI): domain Eukaryota; kingdom Metazoa; phylum Chordata; class Mammalia; order Primates; family Tarsiidae; genus Carlito; species Carlito syrichta. Next base: position 92,661 of record NW_007221732.1, on the reverse strand, counting down.
AAATATGCATTTGCTTGTATTGGGACTTAAAGTCTGTATTGTAAAATATTGATTGTTTTATCCTTTCCAAGAACAGTTTTGCCTGTAAGCACATTTTACCAGTTTTTTACCATTATTTCTGGACTTTAATTATTTAATTATTTCTGGACTTTAATTCTCTTCATTTTAGATCAGCAGCTATTTACTAAGGCCTGCCTGGAGACATGCACTGTTATCTAAGGAGTATGCTCGCTAGGTTCAAGGGACAAGCAGATAATTGTAACATAGGTATACTGTTATAACATGTCAAAATGACATGTGGAGGAGAGGTGGTGGAAATACACGGTAGGTGGAGTGAATTCAAAATAATGGACAAAGAGATCCCTTTGAAGTAGATCTGAAGTCAGAGGAGGGTTGCAGGTCTTTTGAGGAAGAGGAAAGTTCAGAAGTAAAGGCATGGGAAAACATAGGTAAAAATATGAGGGAGGACCCCCAAAACTTAAAACTTATTTATAAAAAATGTGTACTTATTCTCATATGTTTAAACTTCACTCACCTTCAAAGGACTTTCCATTTGATGCAGTAACACAATGGAAATGCTTCCACTACTCAAAACAGTTTTTGAACTTGTCAATTTTAATACTTCTGCCGTTTTTTTTTCACCTCTTCCACATTGGCAAAACATACTACCCCTTTGAGGAATTTTTTTTAACCTGGAGAAATAAAAAAAAAAAGTCACCGGGGGCGAGATCAGGTGAATAGGGCGGCTGGGGCAGGGGTTCATTGCCATTTTTGGTCAAAAACACTCAGCAGGGCGTGGGTAGGTATGCTCGTAAATTACCCATCATGAAATGGGTGAACACATTCAAAGGCGTCTCCCCCTCAAAAATTAACTGAAGCCTCTCACAACAAAGCAAGCTGGTACACTGACACCACTGCGTTCCTAGAACACAGGCCTAGCAGGGGAATCCTGTATTACAAACGTCATGCCCTCTAAAAATAATACTGATTTTTGGGGGGGAAATCCTCCCTCATACAGTGCCTTGTAGGGAATGTGTATAGATGGTAATGACGTGCACAGGAAGTGGAAGGTGATGAAACTGGTATGTTAGTTTGGAACATGCTTGTAAAGAGCCTGCTCTGTTAACATTATCACATGGGTCATAAGAAGTTGTTGATGTGTTCAGTTGGGCAGATATTATATTTAATTGCTAGCATTCAAGGTGGTCTATTTGATGGGCTAGAGTGGGGGAACTGTTGGAAGAAATAGAAAGCTAATTAGGATATGTGGATGACATCCTTGGAGAGGACATGGCGATAGACTGATGTGAGAATTTTTGTGATGGTATACAGTGGAAGTTTTGGTCTGTGGCATTGTATTGAATGTGAGGCAGAGGAGGAGCTAGGAATCACAGCCTAGAACTAAGGTTCTAGCCAAGTCATCATTTAGATGCCATTAGCCTGCTTGAGATCAAGGAAGTGGGAGTGAGCCCATTTTTCTGATGATACCTTGGGGTACTAGCATTAAGTTAAAGAATACCAGCTGCTGAGAAAATTGTTTCAACCTGACATTTTTTTAACGTGGTATTTGTAAACAAAATAATTTGCTGCCTTTATAGATGTTCCTAAAAATGTTTTTGACTAAATCACTGAGTATGTTTAAATGATACTTGTTTTTTTCAAGTCCTTGTATAAAGTGAATAATTTTATTATGTGGATTTCAGACTGTATGGTCTCGGTTTTTGGTTTGCTTGTATATTATGAGCTTTCTGCCAGACAATCAAGACTGTATAAAAGACAGCTATTAGAATCTGGTTAGAGAGAAATTTTTATTTTGTTAAAGAATACTTTTGTCATGATTAGACCTGTTGAGATATTTTTCATTGTTCAGGGCCATTTTAGTCACATTCTTAACAGCTCTTTTAAACAATTAATTTGATATTCTTTGGTTTCCTTAGATACCAGCCTGCCCCTTTTCAGAAAGCTTGGGAATATCTGTGCCCTCAAAGTTCTTAAAAAATTCACTACAATTCATCTTTGGCTTTCTCTTTTGTTATCATGAACTTCTAATATTATATATTTATCTTAGTGGTACATAGGAAATATTTTTCACTTTATCTTGTTCCTTAAAAAAAAAAACAAAAACATTTTAATAGTTTTTCAGACCTTTACATCCAGCAGTAGTTTTTAGGTTTTATAGCTGGTGCTTTGTATCTGTTAATTATGGGTGACAAGCCTGAACATCAACTGAAAGCACCTATCCATCAGTGATCAACTCAGAGTAGGCTCTCAATATTTTTTTTTGAGTAAGTAATTATCATTGATGATAATGAAGATTCCTCTCGTGGATATAGGAACGATAAAAATTTATAATTAAGGCACTATAATGGTGATTTTTCAGTTCTAATTTGAAAATATTCTTGCCTCCATATAATAGAAAAAATTTTGTGATGCACTTATAGTGCTTAATAAAGCTTCATACACGAAAAGCTCTCAGTCCGTGTTTATTATCATCATCACGGTGGCTGCAAATGAGATCTGGTGATCATTGGTTCACATGTTTAAGGCACCCCTGTCTTTTGGCATCTGTTTTCACTCTTCAGATTTTTTTCATCTCGTTGCTTTAAGTAGACTCCTTTTCCTTTTCTCAGTTCTGCTCAGGGTTTTCTATTGTTTTCATGACAGGGTTTTTTTTAATTATTGTTGCTACCTTCCATGGATGACAAATCGGTGACTGAGTTGACTGGTTTTCATCAAAAATGATGTGCTGATATTGAAAACAGAAAGTGTTGTCGACCTGTCCACCTGAAAATATCAGTACTTTTTGCTTATGAAACTGTGAAATTATGTAAAAAAGATTAATAGTCCCCTGGTTTTGCTGTTATCATCTGATGCCTGATTGAGTAACTGCACAGAAAATGCGCACGTAGGATTCCTTTTGTCGTGCTCCCTGGCCTGCAATCACAGCTCTGAAATCCCTGCCCCCAAATCATCTCAGACATTAGGATGTTCCCATCTATTAACAGTTCTAAAAGGAAGTCAGTAGAGGATGCTTGTCAGAACTGAGTCCCAGTGTGAGATGGCTTGCTTCTTTTTTCCTCTGAAGTGATCGGTCCTGCCAAAGACATGGATATGCATGAGGTAATCAGCATGAAATTAAGGGAGGTGAATTAAATATGGTTGTTGATACTGTAGTATTTAATTATTTGGTTAAACAAACTATAAAGATATAACAGAAATCCCTTAAAAAGACATTTTTAATGTTTATAAGATAAAAGTTTTGACTACCTTTTCACAAATCCGTGGTCAAACTATTAGACTGTGTACCATCTCGTCACGGAGCAACCTGTGAAGCAGTAGTGTTTAATGTTTTATATCAATTTTTCATAAAAGTGGCCCAAATTTTTAGCATCAGAGACATTTTCTGGTATGCAAAGAGCCGTTCTTCCACAGTTACTTTCTTTGGTAGGAGGTAATTACATATCCCAGGTGGATTATCTTTATCTTTTAATGGGGAATTGTTTTTTTTTTGGGGGGGTGGGGGGAGGTTGTCTGACTTCCAAAATGTCTTCTAGTGACTAATATTAACATCTGATTAAAGTGTCATTGTGTTCTTGCCTTCACAGAAGACCACTATAAATTGCATCATGTGAAACTGAATAATAACTGTGGTTTGATTTAAAGTATTCATAAAGTCTAAGTTGTACATTCAAGCTTTAGGGTTTCAAAATTTTAATTTAGTGAAATGCTGTATTTATTTCTTGTATTTATTTTGATGAGTGTCACACAAGAAGTGCATCTTACCAAATTAAGGCAGAGATATATACCATTTACAGCATTTAATTATTAACTTGTCCGATTTCATATTGAATATTCAGATTGTGCTGCAAATGAGTTGCTTACATTTATTGACCATGTTGTTTGATCTGTATAGTCAAGTTGATTAAGTTGCAAATGCTGGTCTGAGGGATTGTGGAGAGTTAGTATTTCGAAGTAGCCATGTCTTTTCAGTTAGCCTTCGGTAAATCATAAATACTGAAGAGAAATAGTCTGCAGTGTTGCAATGTTGTGTACATTATAGGTGGTATGGGATACTTTTTTTGGGGGGGGGGCAATCATAAGACTGAAGTTTAATTCTCAGTGTGACATTCACTGGTTTTTCCCCTGGAGGTGAGAGAGCCCCATGCTTGGCTCTTGAACCGGAGTGGTGTTCATCCTGTAATTTTAGAGGAGAGAAAAAAAAAACGTGAATTTTAATTTTTTTCATTCTTTGTTCTTAATGGTAATTCATGTGTTTTCTGCGTGGATGCTGCCCTTTATTAAGAAAAAAGTTACACCGTTAAGGCAAATTTTATTGATAGAAACAGTATTTTTTCAGTTTCAAAGTATCTCCACGGGATGTGTGAATGGGGAAGCTTCCCTTGTCAAGGTGTTTTGCAAGAAAAAAAATCACCTAGTATTTTTAGTGTACTTTGAAAAGGCCTAATCTGTGCATTTACACAATGCCTTGTTTTTATTTAAAAGCAAAATTATCAGGTGTATTTAATATAAATAATTTCACATTTTGGCATCCTTTAAAGTTTTAAATTATTTCAAACATTGTAAATTATAAATTGTTCTTGTAGACAGTATTACATTCCTAAGTATTTGAAAATAAAACTTCATCAAGGAATTATTCTTCAGTGTTTGTGCCTGAGTTATGGGTTTTGTTTCCCTGGTGATTGTGGACCCTTCTGCTTCCTTAACTCTTACAAGGAGGGGACTCAGTGACTTTTTAAAACTCTTCCAGGTTTATTTGACTTATATAACAAAGTTAAATGGTAAGATATTGTATGTCAAACAGTGGTCACTTAAACTTCCTGAAAAAATAGTCATTTTCTTTTTCTGTCTTTTGAATGGATATTCCTCAATATTTAATTAAGCATTTAATTTAATAAAATCTTCCTTAGGGAAAAAAAACTGTGAAAAACCCTATTTTAGGAGATATCTTAGTTTCCAGTTTTTTTCATTCTTTGTTCTGAATGGTGAAAGTTTTTCTGTGTTCGGAAGATGTTAAACTTTTAAACCCTGACAGCAGAGGCACGTTTCCAGTTTTAAAAAATTTTATTTTTCACATTTGAGTTTCTGAATTCCATCCACTTGATCCTTTTTACTGTTCATATATGTTACTTCCCATAGTTTAGTTTATTCACACCTCCCTCCCTCCCTCCATTTCTCCTCTCTCCCTTCTATCCCTTCTTCTCTTTCCCTTCTATCCCGCCATAAAACGTGTAATATGTGCTAGCTCTTTGCCTGGCATTATGCAAGGGTTATACTCTACTCACTAGTAAGGTGGTACTCACTGAAGTTGCAGATGTGAAAGGTCTGTTTTTAGTGAGCTCACCATCTTCAGCAAATGAGGCCGGGCTCGGTGGCTTACCCTGTAATCCCAGTACTTTGGGAGGTTGAGGTGAGTGGATTGCCTGAGTCCGCGGGTTCGAGACCCGCCTGGGCAACTTGGCAAGACCTCATCTCTACAATAAATCAAAAAATCAGCTGGGCGTGGTAGCGCACGCCTGTAATTCCGGCTACTCGGAAGGCTGAGGCGGAAGGCTCGCCGGAGCCCAGCAGGTCGAGGCTGCGGTGGCCGGGAGCGGCCACTGCACTCCAGTCTGGGCGACAGAGTGAGACTCCAACTAACAAAAAAAAAAAAAGAAAAAAGAAAATGATGCTTCAGATACTTTGTGATAGTGGGAAACACTCTGTACTACGGACAGTAATGGCACCGTTTGTTCCCCAGATGTGTGATGGAGGTTTGGGGAAGGAGCCAGTTAGACAGTCGAGTGATGGACCTAAACTGAGTCTTGGAAAAGGAGCAGCAGTTGGCCAAGGGACAAGTGATAGACGGAATTCCAGGCAGAAGGAACAACTTGCCATACCATAATGGGGGTCAACCTCCTGTGGACCAGGAACATCAAATCGAATTACCATCCTGTTGTAGAAAGAAGACCTGGAAGTAAGGAAAGGATGGTTGCTCAAGTTTAGATATGTTAGCTAAAAAATAAATCCATTTAATATTTTCAGGAAGCTGGTTAGTCTTTTGTATATTCAGTGTAGTAATTGCCAGGATATTACACGCGTCATTGAGGTTGGAGTGATGAACAAAAGCCCTGACCCGTAAGAAGCTTGGACCCTTGTATGACGCTAAAGAAATGTGTGAAGTTATTTGTGCCCTTGCTTCATTTCTTTATCTTCAGCATCTTTGTATTTCTTGCATAGATTACCAATCTTAGTGCCTTGAATAAAGTGTATATCCAGGAATTTTTTTTTGTTGTTGTTGGCTTGGTTTGAAGAGACTTGATCTTGAAGAAAAAAATAAACATTGAAAGGGTCATCAAAAGACATTTTAAAAATAGTTTAAAACCTTCATTAAAGAGGAATCCTAAGATAACCAGTGACAACCTTGGCACAGTTAACCCAACAACAAAATGACACAGTCAGTGGCTGTAGGGATTGGCAGGGGGAGACGTTTTTTCAGTTTGAGGCAGTCAGGTTGGCTTTATGGCACAGGTGGTCTTTTTAAATGCCTTCAAGTCGATACTGAATTTTCTTAGGGGGAAGAAAAAGTGGATAAAAAGTCTTGAGTAAAAGTCGGTTTCTATGTGGATAAAAAGTCTTGAGTAAAAGTCGGTTGGGGAGGCAATTCAGGAATATTGAGCAATTAAGTATGACAGAAGCATAGGGCTGAATTAAGTGTTTGTTAGTTAGTTTGTTTGTTTTAAAGGCAGGATTTCACTCTGTTGCCCAGGCTGTCTTCCTCCACTCTCCCAGTGGCTGGGACTATAGGTGCATGCCACCACGCACCACGCTTGCTAATGTTTTTTATTTTTTGTGGAGCCAGGGTCTTGCTATGTTGCCCAGGCTGGTCTCTAGCTCCTAGCCTTAAGCTATCCTGCCTCTAGAATATTTTTGAAGTCCGATCTGTTTGGGCTCTATTTCCAGTTTTGCTTTTTAATTCCTTTTTCTTTTTAAACTTGTTCAATTCATCTTCCCTTTTCCTTTCTAGCCCCCAGTCACACTTTTTCTGTTTTTAAAGTAGAGATAATAGATGTGTAGTGATAAATTAGAGTGAATTAATAATATACGTACTTGTGATAAAATTAAAAAAAAATTAGCATTTCTGAGATCTGGCTTTGTCAAGTCACAACCCCAAATATTTTCTTGTTCTTACACAGAAAAATTTTTTTTAGACTTGGTTCCGGTTTCATACTTTTTTATGGTTTAAAGTGAAATTAAGAAGATTAGTCTAATGGAGGTTGGCAAAATGGGCGGAGGGGGAGAAATCAACTGTGAGGTTTTTGCAGTTTAGAGAGAAAGAGTTTAAGGCAGGGAATGGTCGGAATGGGAAGGGGGCGGATAAGACATTTCAGAGTAAGAATCGATGCAGCAGTGAATGTGCAGCACTTTAAAATGAAGTACCTTTTGTATTGACAGAGCTATATTTTACCCAAACTTCAGATGGATACTGCTCCAGAGGATTTTGATTTCGAAAACTATTAGAGATGGGGCTAATTTCATTTGCATGTGTATATATCCATACACACACAAACACACATGTGTTTAGTTAGCTCGGTTCAATGAAAATCTGATATTTCATAGTAGATGTGATTTTTTTCCCCCCTCTTACCGTTTCACACTAATGTATTTCTTTGTTATTGTAAGTTAGCAATTGAAGGATATATGTATAATTCATGCTAAATCAGTATATTGGTCTAGAAGGTTTTTCAGGAGACCTAATAATGGAGCAGAGGCTTCTTTAATACATACGACTTATATAAAACATTATTAATGTTAACAGATGTTGCACTTTAATCCCCTGGAATGATTGTTTGGTACCAGCAGGAGATTTATTAAGCCTGAATTGTGTGAAATTGTGTGTGCATAAGCTGCTACTTAGATTGTAAAATGCTATTGAAAACTGTTAAAAAGTTTTAGCTATAATTGCCAGAGAAGTATTAACCGTGCTAAAAGAAGTATGTGTGCATGCTTGGCCCGTGTGCCTTAACCTTTTTATCATTTATCTTCCTGTATTAATGTCACTGAATTATTAATTCATGAGCCAGGGTGGGAAGAGTGAAGGCACCATTTCAATGTGTGGCAAATTTATCCTTATCGCCAGAGACATGAAAAAAAGTCATTTTGTGTTATCTGTAAAATGGAAAGGACATTTTAAAATTTCATTTACAGTAATCCACTCACTTTCAGTAAAACACCTAGATTATTACTACCATAATATAATGCTCTTATTAAAAATTTGTAACCTTCTCCACTCTTTTGTCTTTTATATGTATATATATAATATTGATAGGAAAATTTAGCCTTCACTTATTTCAGTGTGATACCTATTAATTGTAGCTTAAACAAGTTATTCTTGTGAATGGTATCCTGTAGTTTGACTTACGGATTAAGAAACATTAGGTTTACAGAAAATAGAAATATTTACCATAATGGTAGCAATCCAGGTATTTTGATTGCGGGGAGACGGCATATATGGAATTGGAAAACCCTAAAAATATTTATCTTCTAAAAGAGACATGTGCATTTATTGCTTCACAATTATTTGGGATAATATTTGCCTAGTAGAATGTTTAGCCTTATAGAAGAAAGTTAGCAAAATAGAATTCAGCAGTTTTCTGTTGAGTGCTATATGGAACTGTGATATATCCATTATTTCATATGGGTGAGTAACAGTGGTGACAGAAATTTCAGGAGTTTGACGCCACTTTTGAAATCATCATCCGTATGGGGGAATACCTCAGGGATCTTGCCCAGACTGCATCCCTTTTCAGTCTTCCATTACTTACTGTTTTGATTGGTTTTGTGTTCTTTCATGTCAAACAAAGTAGTAATATAAGTTACTGTGCTTATATTCCTTTGCCTTCTTTTCTGAGATTTCTCCCCAAACACTGTAAGTTGTATATATGGCTCTATTACTCACACACTGAAACAGTCATTTGTTGTGGTCAGTAAATATGCTACTTTGTTTTATTTTTCTCATGCCGGCATGGCTAATTTGCCTTTACATGCACTTTTAAATTAATTTCTTAAAGCCATGGGCTGAAGTGGTTATGATTATTTTGGCAGACTTGGATAGTTACTAGGCAGTTTGTTACTTGACGAACTGCATTCGTTCAGTTATCTTAGGCTTGTGCTTGTTTGTCGACAGCTGGGGTTGGCAAATGGGCTAGCCATCTGTTTTGTAAGTAAAGTTTTATTGACACACACCACAGTCACTCATGTGTGCGTTGTCTGTGGCACCTTTCTTTCATGCTGCAATGGCAGAGATGTGTAGTTGAGAGAGTGACTATATGGCCCTCACAGCCTAAAATATTTACTGTCTGGTCCTTTATAGAAAAGGTTGCTTTACTCCTGATGTGATATCTGTAGTCAGTCTATATAATACGTTGGTTCTAATCTTTCCAAATATAATAGGATATAATGTATAATTCTAAGCCTAAGAGATTTGAAGGATTACTCCTTACTATCATGGGCAGTGATTCTTTTTTTTTTGAGTTGGAGTCTCCCTCGGTCGCCCAGACTGGAGTGCAGTGGCCACTCCCGGCAACCGCAGCCTCGACCTGATGGGCTCCAGCGATCCTTCTGCCTCAGCCTTCCGAGTAGCCGGAATTACAGGCGTGCGCTACCACGCCCGGTTGATTTTTTTGATTTATTGTAGAGATGAGGTCTCGCTGCCCAGGTGGGTCTCGAACCCGCGGGCTCAGGCCATCCACTCACCTCAGCCTCTCAAAGGCGCGGGATTACAGGCTGAGCCACCGAGCCCAGCGGCAGTGATTCTTTTTAAGCAGTTGTTTGCTTTTCTTTATATGAGGAGAAGCAACAATAAGTGATACTTTCCCATAAAGTTGACCAAATTGAAACATTTTTTAAAAAAATCATTAAAATGTTGCAAAAATACGTAGTCTTTTACCAAATAAGAGAGTCTTGGCAAGTAATTCAAGCTTCTGGTCAGTTTTTCTTTGCTTTTTATAACTTATGTTTCATTTTTATTAAACATCACTACTTTATTACTACTTTAATGTTATTTGAAATTTTAATAGGTTGTAAAATTATATTTTAAAGCCGAAAAAGCTCTTTACTACAAACCGCATGCCTCCTCCGCTTCATGTTTGAGTAGTTACGAAACACTAAAACATAATTTTAAATTTTTTAATAAAAATGTTTTGGTTTTTAATTTTTTTACTTTTAGCAGTCATCCAAAATGACTCAGTCTGTAACTGTTTCTTAATAGTTTTGTCCATGAATTTTGTTTTTTTTTGAGTAGGAGTCTTACTCTGTCCCCCAGACTGGAGTGCAGTGGCACACTCATGGCTACCACAGCCTCGACCTGCTGGGCTCATGTGATCCTGCTGCCTTAGCTTCCAGGTAGCTGGAACTACAGGCGTGCACTACCACGCCTGGCTTTTTTAAAAATTTATTTTAGAGGTGATGTCTCACCAACTTGCCCAGTCTGGTCTGGAACCCCTGAGCTCAGGCAGTCCTCTCACCTCAGCCTCCCAAAGTCCTGGGATTACAGGCTTGAGCCACCGCATCTGGCCCATCTAAATCTCTTAATAATCTTTAGCAGAATAAGCCACACCAAACACACAGACTCTCAGCCTGACACTGGAAGCCAAAGAATCTGTTCCGTTTATTCCCTTCAACTGTAACTTTGACATTATTAGTTAAGTTAGTTATTAAGAAATAATTGATATATTCCTTTGTGTACAACTCAAGAAAATCCTGTGTTTTTCGAGTGTCACTTGCAGACATGGATATAAATGGTAGGGGACATATGGCTTGATGGGGACTAAAGCCAGCTAAGGCACAAGGTCTTCTTCCTTCTTGAAGACCTTGATGTCATTTTGAATTTTGACCGTCTAGTTTTCACAGAAAGGCAGAATATGAAATACGTGAGCTAAAGATCTCAGGTTATTCTGTTATTCCTGCCAGTGTAATAATCTGTAAGTACATGTTAAAAAAAAGTCTTTTCTGAAATAGCTGCTTCTTTAGATGTAATTTTAAAAATATAAATTTTTAGATTAATTGCCGAGATATATTTTGATAGAAGAAAAAAATCCTCAGTTAAACATGTAGCAGAAGCCCCTTCTTTCCTTCCTTCCTTCCTTCCTTCCTTCCTTCCTTCCTTCCTTCCTTCCCTCTCTCCCTCC
>NW_007221732.1:1476-81419 GCF_000164805.1 Carlito syrichta | reverse complement strand
CTTCATTCCTTTTTTTTGAGTTGGAGTTTCTCACTGTTGCCCAAGCTGGAGTGCAGTGGCATGCACACAGGTACCGCAGCCTTGACCTGCTGGCATCAGGTGATCCTTCCGTTTCAGTCTTCCAAGTAACTGGAACTACAGGTGTGCACTACCATGCCCAGCTAATTTTTTAATTTATTGTACAGACAAGGTCTCTCCGTGTTGCCCAGGCTGGTCTTGAACCTGTGGACTCAGGCAATCCTCTTGCCTCCTCCTGTCAAAATGTTGGGATTATAGGTGTGAGCCACTGTCCGGCCAATATCTTTCTGAAGATTATTTAAGATGGATTCCGGACTAGACGTTTATAGTTGGGAAAACTGGAAAATAATGGAATCATAGATATATCATCAATTGCTACCCTTGTATATAGTTTCTGAATGTGAGACCTAAGTGCTTGTAAACGTTTCCAACTCTCACACACTGGTGAGTTAAGCCCGGATTCTACACTGTGCTGTTGTTGATCTCAGTCTTGGCCTCTTTTCATTAAGATGACATTGGTTGATGTCAGTGCATTTTTCAAAGAAAAACAGATCCAGAAACTGCTCTTATTTCTCTTGTTTCATCATTATTTTTATTACCTTTACATTTTGGAGAATTTAGTAATTTTAATCTATCTATCAATCAGTCAATCATCTATCTATTTTTGAGTGGGAGTCTTACTCTGTCCAGGCTGAAGGGCAGTGGCACATTCACAACCAACCCAAAGATGACCTGCTGGGCTCTGGCAATCCTTCTGCCTCAGCCTTCCAGGTAGCTGAAACTACAGACGCACTACCACAGCCGATTAATTTTTTTGTTTTTATTGTGGAGTCTAGGTCTCGCCAAGTTGCCTGGACTTATCTTGAACCCATGGGCTCGGGCAATCCACTTGCCCTGGCCTCCCAAAGTCCTGGGATGACAGGCTGAGCCACCGAGCCTGGCCAGTTATTATTATTTAATGTGTCTTTTGGATCTTGATCATTTTCTTATGTATTTAATTCTCCTTAGAATATTGTTCTTGAAGGTGTGACTATCTTAATCTGCTTTATAATACCTTTAGATCCTAACACAGGACCAATTAATATATAAGGTAAAAAGAGTTAACAAATAGGTAACATTCATTTCAGCAACCAATATCAAAGATATCTAAGAGCTGACTTGAATTGAAATATATACACTCTGATGTGTTAATATGATCTATTTCATTTTAAAAGTAAATAATGTAAGTTTACATAACATGACATATTAAAAGTCTGCAAATGAATTGTATCATTTCTTAAAGATAAAGACAGTGTGTTATACTTCCCCAAATTTTCTTGTTTCTTACTGTATTATCTTTATTGTTAATTTTTCACATGTTTTTACGATCACTTGACATATTTTACTCAGATTACTTCATTACCTCTAAGAAACCTCTGATGGTGATATTGATGATCTAATATATGACAGATTTTGGATCATTATTATTTCATTTAGTGGTTGTATATATAGACCAAGGGGGAATTTGAATATTGATTCAGGGAATAGCTAGTAACAATGATTTATGAACGAAGAATCCAGTGTAGTGAGCCAAACATATGATTGCATCTTCTGGGCCACATTGAAAAGTTTTTTTTATGTTTCCTTGAACAATGATAAGTCCATAATCTTTAGCTGTTAACATTAAAACATTCCTTCCGTTACTATGAAGATGTATTGCTAGGTATATTGGAGGAGCTATGTGTGTGTGTATATATGTTTACTTGTTACAACCAACTTCTCAAGTAGTTTATTGATAAGATTTATCAGTCTCAAATAATATGTTAATTTATAAATTAGGTACTTTAAGTAGTAATATAAGTTTTGGTTAAGTAAAATTAAGGTAGCTCGACTGGAAATCCTAAATATTAAGTTGATATCTAGCTATTATTATCTAAGGATATGTTAATTTTGGTCATGTAAACATTTTGAAAATTCACTCTTTATTCTTTTGGTATTCCATCTCTTTCATAATCCCAAAATGACTTTATTCTGTTTCCTTTTTTTTTTTTTTTGAGTTGGAGTCTTACTCTGTCACCCAGACTGGAGTGCAGTGGCCACTCCTGGCCACTGCAGGCTCAACCTGCTGGGCTCCGGCGATCCTTCCGCCTCAGCCTTCCAAGTAGCTGGAACTACAGGCGCGCACTACCACGCCTGGCTGATTTTTGATTTATTGTAGAGATGAGGTCTCGCCAAGTTGCCCAGGCGGGTCTCGAACCCACAGGCTCAGGCAATCCACTCACCTCAGCCTCCCCAAGGCGCGGGATTACAGGCTGAGCCACCGAGCCCGGCTTGTTTCCATATTTTTTGGGTAAGGAAAAGATAATAAAACCTAAAAAGTGAGTTTATCTGGTCTATTTAATTAGTGACAAAAATGATTTTAGAATATGAGCTAATTTTCCAGCCCTGCCCACTGCTTGCTGATCTTGAGAAGGTTAAGTTTTCTCCATTTAAGATAAAATGGAGATGGAAGTATAAGTAGACTAGTTTATCTGTCTAGTTTACCTGTAAGTTTTTGGGAGCCAACTATGTGCCAGGCAATTACAGCTTTTTATTAGGATGGGTTATTTTTGAAATATCACGAAGTCTCCTGGAAGATGAAGAATTTTGTCTTTTATTCCTCAGTATATACATCACATAGCAGGTGCTCAATAACTGCTTGTTGAGTGAATTATTTAGTGACTAGTAGAAAGAATGGCTTTGTAGTCAGTCTTGTTTGGGACCTGAGCTCTGCCACTTACTAGGATTCATGATATATATCTGATAGAGTATTTCACACATAGTAAGCACTGAGGAAACATTTCTAGTCATTGTACCCATCATTTGTATTCAACTCTAAAAAATTGTGTGAGAATTCTAGATATTACAAAGTCAAGAGAAAAGATAACGTCTTTTAAAATTGGAGAATGCTGCCATTTAAAAATAACTTTATATTCCCCCCAAATGGGGAAAGAACTAATTTCTATCACATATATATATTTTAACAGTGAATACAATATATTTTAAACAAGTGAATTTATGATTTTTTTGGGTAGAAAAACTGGGAAAGGGTTCAGCTTTTTATGATATGTAAGGTAATATTCTAGACTAGGCATGTAGCTTCATTTTTTTTCTCTCTTGAAACTTCATTTGCAAGTTGCCGTTGTCATAAAATGTCCCCTACATTGGTTTGAACATGACAGCTATTTGTTTTTATTATTTCAACTGGGTGGAGTTTAATGAAGAGCATGGCAGGCTGCCCTGGACTTTGTGTCTGGAGTCCACAGCTCCAAGCCTCGTTTGCATGCTCAGCGTGGCTCCTAGATGCTAGACTAGATAGCAGATGGCATTTATGAGAGCCTTCCTGAGCTCTTCTTTCTGCTCCTCCTGTAAGCTGTCTCCTAGGAGAATTTATTCTTTCCTAAAGAACAAGTTTTAGTAAAGGGTAAGACTACACACCGTGGTGAATCCTAAGGGCACTCTAGCGTCAGCAGCGTAACGAAGGGAGTCTAGACTTGACACCAGTGCCTGCAGAAACGAGGTGGGGAATGATGGTGGCGACTCGTGGTTGGCCACGTGGTTTTAAAATCTCTATCAGCCTTGCCAGCCAGCCCCAACCCTATGCTTGTGAAGGAAAGAAAGGAAAGTCAAGCCCAAAAGGACGCCGTACGTCTGGAGCTGAGAAAGGTTTTCTGATTAACGACAACAAGGGCTTATTGAGGCCACTTACCAACGGGAAGCTCCCAGGGGTGTTGATGTTTCCTCTGATGTTAACAAGAAGGAGAAATCTAGCCTGTAAAGATTACGCATAAAATATGTCTGAAAAGTGCATAACCCCATGGAGGTTCCGCTAAAGTAAAATGAAAATGCAATTTATTTATTTTTATTCCCTAAGCATTTGCATGGGGCAGAGTACGGGGTGAGTACCGTCCTTTTGTGTGTGTGTTCGTTTTGGTAAGATCTGGAAAACCAGCTTTCTTTCAGTAGTAAATTCTGTCCCACCATGATCATAATTTTATAGTGTAAGATCAGAAAGACTGACTTCGTAAAGCTATCTTCAGTTTTCATTCATAGTTGACATATGTTCAGCACCCGGAATTTCAGGCTGACCCAAAGCATGACTGTTCCAAAGCGTTAGTGTGTCATGGGGAAGTGGGGTGACTGGTAGGTCTCAAGCTTGGATGGCACTTTCCTCTCCTTGTTCTCTTCATACCTGTAATTTGCTGTTTTGCGTTTTCTATCCAGAGTTTGCAGTAGTTCAGTGTTCATGAGTGGAAAGCTATGAAAAAGCTTCGATAGGAATTGTTATGGTGGCTTTGCTCTAAATAGGGTATCGGCCTTAGTTAACCAGTGTTAGAAAATGAGTTTAATGATCTTTTCCTCTCTTTAATTGGAAACATGTTAAATTCTGCTTTCATGGATGCTTATCCACCAACGGGTTTTATTTTTTCTATTATTTGTCAAATAATTATCTTCACATTACAAGGCGAAATGAAATTTCCTGACCATGTAACATAAATATGTGACTTAAGGCTGGTTGGTGGTGTTTGCCTTTTAAATAATTTTGCCAACAATCTCAGGCACGAGATACCTAAGGCAGCTAATACACAGAGGCAGGTGAGTGAAAGACGACATTGCCAAGTCGTGTATACGACATGGAAGGCTGTTGGGATGTAAACAGTGCCGGGGCGTATTCCTGGAAGTCAGTGTTCGCCTTTGGAGGGTTTGGTAGCAAGGGCGCATTAATTGACTTTTACATGACAGAGTAATAGGATACTTAGATCTAAAAAAAAAAAGAAAAAGAAAAATCATGACAGAGGTTTGGTAGACAATAGCTTGTGGTTTACAGAAACAAGATGAGGATGAAACTGTTTGAATCTTATTTGAAGGTTAAAAAGAGAGCAGGGGGAGGAGTAGGTTTTACATTAGAAGTGGTGTGCATTTTGGAAAATCAGCTCATTTGTGGTTTAAGTAGACATGTGCCACATCTGTTGTACCGGGAGGAAGGAACTGTGAGGTGGCATGAGCTGGGGTGTTGTCTGAGCACGACCCCACTGTGGGCCCCAGTCCACCCCCACTGCCTACTGAGCTTGCCGCTGTTCTTGGAAAAAGGCTTTCTACAAATCTCAAGCAGAACAAGTTATGAATGTGGGGAGTCACTTGCAGGAATCCTTTCTGTTTGTTGAAAGGAATGCTTCATAGCCCTTTCCTGGTTTTTGTTTCTTGCTTTGGCTTTGCTTAGAGAAGTGCTGTGACCCAGCTCTCTCTGCAGGTAGCTGCCTCAGTGTTTTCGCTGCGTCTGTGCCAGGGAGTGTCCTTTGGCTCCAGTTTGATTTAGGAGCAGTGCTCTCTTGGGATGCGTATTATCATATTTGATTATGTATTAATGCTGTTCTTAGCTGATTGTGGTTTGCTGAGTATTACAGTCTTCATTAACATTTGTTTAGTGGAGGGTTGTTTTAAATTTGGATCACAGCGGTAAACATTTTGACTTAGTTTTCAAAATGGCACTTAAAGTTTGAACTTTGGGAAATAATTTGATGTGAAAGTGATTGGGTGTAGGTTGTAGAAGGAGAAAAAGAATTTTGATGTGTTTATTTACTCATTGCACAGGCAGACAGGCTTAAGCTTTTTTGCATAAAAGCTGTGATTTTATACATTCCAGAACCTGTTTCTGTTTGTCAGAAAACAATCATTTACACTAAGTCCCACCACCAACTGGCGTGTGCTTTTGAAATTGTGTTTCACATCTTAAGAACCTTAAGAATATGCTTACTTTTTAGTATATAAAAATGTGTTCAAGCTGGGCTCGGTGGCTTAGCCTGCAATCCCGTGCCTTTGGGAGACTGAGGTGAGTGGATTGCCTGAGCCTGCGGGTTCAAGACCCGCCTGGGCAACTTGGCGAGCCCTCACCTCTACAATAAATCAAAAAATCAGCCGGGTGTGGTAGCGCATGCCTGTAATTCCAGCTACTTGGAGGGCTGAGGAGGAAGGATCGCCGGAGCCCAGCGGGTCGAGGCTGCAGTGGCCGGGAGCGGCCACTGCACTCCAGTCTGGGCGACAGAGTGAGACTCCAACTCAAAAAAAAAAAAAAAATGTGTCCATGAAGCATTCAGTCCTGGCCAAAGACCGCAACAGAAGTCTTGGTTGTGTGGTTTCCTCCTCCTTCTCCCTTCACTAACAGAGGTTTTCCTATCTTGGCAGCTGTTTCTCACAAGGCCGTCATCAGTCCCTGATTTCTTCCTTCCCTTTTTCCCCCCACAAACAAGGATTCTTTCAAATAGCAGATGACCGAAGACAGACTGATCTTGGATCATTTTAAGAAACTGGAAACGTGTTCGAGAGTTGGGTGTGTGGGCAAGCTGCCTGCAGGCATTAGCTCTTGGGAAAGAAAGTGCCCATGACAAACAGACCTTGGACCGGCAATATCCTTAGCTTGAATCCGGAGCCACGCGAGGGCTGACTGACTCTTCCTTGAAGCATCTTATCCACACATTTGTGTTATTCTAATTGCTTGATCAGATCATTGCACCGACTGTAGAATGTAATAAATTGCTCATTGGTGAGCCTTTTGGATGTGACAGGCCATGGACATTATATGACTTTTCTTGATGCTTTATATAGGATAACTCCCTATTTTAAGGCAGGTACTTTGCCACAGCGGTTATAAACTGCAGTGTGGCTTTTGATTTGGGGTTTTGGTTTT
The DNA here is from genome assembly GCF_000164805.1 of Carlito syrichta. Classification (NCBI taxonomy): domain Eukaryota; kingdom Metazoa; phylum Chordata; class Mammalia; order Primates; family Tarsiidae; genus Carlito; species Carlito syrichta. The sequence continues at coordinate 74,698 of NW_007221732.1, read as the reverse complement.
GGTTATTTTTGCGTAGTCTGTGGGAGCTTAGAGTGAAAAAATGAAGAGAGCCAGCCAGCTAGTTCTGCAGGGATATGAGCCATGTGTCTCCATCAGGTTGATTTTGATTTATCATTCTACTCTTTGTATTTTTGGCATTCAGAAGAGGCAGCTTGCTCTTTCCTTTGTTTCTTTGGGCAGAGAAGCGTCTGAGGTGTTCTCAGACCTACATAATACCGACTGTGACACCCCTTCCCTTGTCACGATACCTAAATGTCTTCATGGAGTCTGGAGAGAGCTAAAACTTGGGCCGATTAGAGGTCATGCAGGGATTATATCAGGAAGCAGCTATATCTCTGAAACCGTGGGGCCTGATAAAACAAACTCCTTATTACAGAAATGTCTTCCTAGTTTCATCTGTGACTTGTGTGGATCTTTGTATTTAAACACTAGATCACAATTTCAGATTAATTTTTTACATTATTTTTTGAAGTGTTTGTTGATAAGGCAAGATAGTACCTTATAGTGTGATAAATGTCCAAACCATTTAGACTCTGACCGCTTTTCCACTGAAGTAACATTGTAGTGAACTAATAATAGAATATGGTGAGCTGCTCATAGAATCCGTTCTCATAGCTGAAGCAGGTAGTAAATGCAAAGTAGGTCAGAGAATGTGAGGGAATGCAAAGTTATCAGGAAAATATTGTTTTCTAAACTTCCCTTACGCTTTAGTGACGGCATCTAAATGATATGAGTGTTTTTATTTTTATTTTATTTTTTAAGTTATAAACAGTCTCAGAATGTGGGGAGGAGTTCCCTCACTGCTCCATTTTATAAAACTCTTTAGTTGCAGGCCGGGCATGGTGGTTCACACCTGCAATGCCAGCACTCTGGGAAGCCGAGGCAGGAGGATTTCTTGAGCCCAGGAGTTTGAGACCACCCTGGGCAACACAGTGAGACCTTGCCTCTACAAAAAATCAAAAAATTAGTCAGACATGGTGTTTGCATGCCTGACTACTTGGGAGGCGGAGGTGGGAGGATCACCTGAGCCCAGGAAGTCGAGGCTGTGGTGAGCCATGATCATGCCACTGCACTCCAGCCTGGGCATCAGAGTGAGACCCTGACTCAAAAAGAAAAACAAACACACAAAGTGTCTTTTAGTTGCAGTAGGTTAAGGATGACTTGAAGAAACTTGATAAGAGTGTCATAGAGAAGATAATGATAGGAAACTTACATGAAGAAACTGAAGGTGTTCTTTTAAAGGAAAGATGTGTTAATTTCTTTTCCTTCAGAAGCTAGAACAGGAGGCTAGAGGATATGTTTGAGAGCTGCCTCTACTTTATGTGTATTCAAAAGCTAATGTTTACTCTGTGACTCTTCACACTACCCTAGAAAGAGGTAAAACACTTGGATAGAACCCAGCAAGTGACTCAGACTCGTGTGGTCCTAGTAATCAAGAAACACTTCCATGATGTCACACTCCTGAAGTTTGTGCACACACTTCAGATTGGAGAACTGGACCCATAAGGGCTAGTCGACATTAGACTTAGCTCTGGGTTTTGTAGTCTTTGTCATGCCTCCCCCAGATTTCAAGAAAAATAGTGATACAGCCATGGAGACCATCATCATCATATCAGGGTTTTTATTTGCTATCAAGGACTCAGGAATGTAGATTTGATCTTAAGAAGTTATACCTTTCTGTGAAAAATATGTACAAAACCTACAAGTGGAATGAGACAGTCACTTTATTAAACGGTTCCTTCTATGAGCAGTCAGTGAAATAACAGTTTGGTTTGGTGTTTAGAATGTAGCATTTTCAGAATTCCTTTGTTGTATGAATGAAAGTACACCCATATGTTAAAAATTGTACACCTTTGTATAGAAAAATTAATTATGTCTCTATCTTGCTAGGTCACTGGATAAAATAATAGATGCTATTCCTGTTACTATCATTAGAAACCAAACAAAAAAGTATATGTATTTATAAATTTATTAGTGGTATTAATACTAAAGATAGTACTTTGATACAAAGATGAATGCGTGTCACGGAGAGACAGATGTATAATTCTAAAATGACTTTTAACGCTATCCATGCTTTTCTAAGAAACCTCATCATTAGGTATTTATATAACTTTTCCATGAATTCATATGTCATAGTTGTCTATAAATGCCTTTGGGGCTTTGACTGTTTTCAGAATACTCAGATATCCATGTGTAGGAACAGCTTTCAAAATACATATAGAATCAAAGTATATTTTATACTCAGGAGAGGGAGGGAATGGGGAGGAAGAGGGAGGGAGAGACAGAGAGAGATTGTTGTTATTTCTGCATTTTTTGTGACGTAGAAGAGCCATAGAGTAAATGATGAATTTGTTTGTTTTTCAGATATGAAGATCAATGATGCAGACTGCTGGTTTCGATGAAGCTGGTCATTTATAACTCGATTCATTAAGGAATACAAAGAAAATATTTAAAGGGGTCAATAATGGTGTCTTCTGGTTGCAGCATGCGAAGTCTGTGGTTTATCATTATAATCAGCTTCTTACCGAATACAGAAGGTAAAATGCAGTTTAACTTTTGTTTTTTTTTAATCCATGAGAACTTGAACTATGTAACCTTCATTAGACGGAAGTAGCTAGAATACTCTTTTAAAAATCAATTTTAAAACATTTTCTGAATGTTGAATTCTTGTTTTGGTGGTTGAATTATTTTCGTTACACAGATATGTATTATGGAAAGGGCTAGATGTGTGAATTTGTATTTTGCATAAATTTATAAAATATAATCATCCTAATGAATCCCAGGGAACTAAGTAAAAGCTTTGTGTTGATATGTATTTACACTTATTCCAGTAAAGTTGAAGGTATTTTGGGCAGCTCTTTCATTTATCTTCAGCTTTGTGTGCCTCTTAAGTGTGGTCATAGTTCTAAAACTCCTAAATTACCATTCTTAATATCTTTTAGGAAAACTTCTTTTTTTTGTAGTCTCTGTTTTTTAATGCTGCCTGTATCTTTAACAACATACATATATGTGTATATATGTTTTATAAAGTGAAAATTTGCAGAGAGTGACTATTTCTCTGTACTTAAAAAAAAAGATTGGGTCAGGTCGGTGGCTCACGCCTATAATCCCAGCACTTTGGGAGACTGAGGTGAGAAGATTGCCTGAGCCCACGGGTTCGAGACCAGCCTGGGCAACTTGGCGAGAACTCATCTCAACAATACATCAAGAAAAATGAGCTGAGTGTGTTGGCACATGCCTGTAGTTCCAGCTACTTGGAAGACTGAGATGGAAGAATCACCTGAGCCCAGCAGGTTGAGGCTGCGGTGGCTGTGAGCGTGCCACTGCACTACGGCCTGAGTGACAGAGTGAGACTCTGACTCAAAAAAAAAAATTTTTTTCAGAAGCATTGCTGCTTTAAAGAATTTTTAACTCTAGAGATAGCAGTGAGTGTATTTTTAAAGACAGACTTCATCTTTAAAGAAGTAAATATGCTCTTGAGGCTTAATGAACTAATGGAAATCATTTATGTAGATTTCCTGGTATCCGTTATTTTCTTAGTCTTAAATATTTCCGTGTGAAACCAACACCCATCCAGGTGCTTTTTAGAACAGGCTAGAAGTTAATACGAAGCTGAGATGCATGATTTTTATATTTTATAGCTTGTTGACAGTGGTGGTTATTGTATTTGTCAGGTGAAATTTGTGACGAATACAGAATCTCTGAGAAATGCATGTAAAATGTAACGGATTTTTAAAATTTCCCATGAAATATTCTTGAAAAACTGTTTAAGAATTTTAAAGTTGGCTTTATTTTCACTTTTTTTTTTTTTTTTTTTTTTTTGAGTTGGAGTTTCACTCGGTTGCCCAGACTGGAGTGCAGTGGCTGCTCCCAGCCACCGCAGCCTCACCTGCTGGGCTCCAGCGATCCTTCCGTCTCAGCCTTCCGAGTAGCCAGAATTACAGGCGTGCGCTACCACGCCCGGCTGATTTTTTGATTTATTGTAGAGATGAGGTCTCGCTGCCCAGGCGGGTCTCGAACCCGCGGGCTCAGGCAATTCACTCACCTCAGCCTCCCAAAGGCGCGGGATTACAGGCTGAGCCACCGAGCCCGGCTTATTTTCACTTTTAAAGGTTCCCATTTATGCCTATTAATAAAATGCTAGGTAGAGAAGAAGAGACATACAGTCAGCCACTAGGTAGAAGCTTATTGTTCCATTATCTTTGTGATAAGCTTCAAAATAGTAATGTGAGCCGGGCTCAGTGGCTCAGCCTGTAATCCTGCGCCTTTGGGAGGCTGAGGTGAGTGGATTGCCTGTGCTCGTGGGTTCGAGACCCTCCTGGGCAGGCGAGACCTCATCTCTACAATAAAAATCAAAGAATGAGCTGGGCGAGGTAGCGCGCCTGTAATTCCGGCGACTAGGGAGGCTGAGGCGGAAGGATCGCCGGAGCCCAGCAGGTCGAGGCTGCGGTGGCCGGGAGCACCCACTGCACTCCAGTCTGGGCGACAGAGTGAGACTCCAATTCAAAAAAAAAAAATAGTACTGTATTAGTTTTGCCAAAAGATTTTTACTTGAATTCCTTGTTCCGAAGTTATGTTTTGTCATCTTCTCCTTGTCCCTCCGGCCCCTGCATTCACTATATGGATATGACTTCACATAATTAAAATATATATCAAATTTAGAAATATTTAAAATAAGAACTTATGTATTCAGAAAGTAAATAGTGTTCACTTGGGCTTAAGTCCCACTTGAAAGTTAAGAGTGGGTTAATACTATGTCAGTTTCAGATTGCATTGCTCTTTGCTTTAAAACATCATACCTCTCATTAAAATGTTGTGTGCTGAATGGTTAACACGGTAATGATGAACAGCAGGTGGGAATTGTGTTTAATAGTATGAATCCTTGGCTTGGATTCCTATGAAAGTCTTATGTATAGTGTGTGATTTTTAAACTGGATTTTGGGCAGAAAAACTAACTAAAATCCTGCTGTTAGGTCTGAATATTATTATGCATTTAAAAAAGATTCCAGGTGTGGACCGAAGGCTCATTAGTCCACATAATGAAAAAATTTCCAATCAAGATGGAGCCCACTTTGCTGGCACAGTAGCTTAACTCAGTGGGGGGACTGGCAAACAGACACTTTTTCATGAGATACTGCAGCTTTACTTCCAGTGTCATCTATTAGGTCAGGATTCATATCTTCTGTTAAGAGAAATTTCATTTTTGGTGCATCAGGCCAGGGGGTGTTGTTTTTGAAACAATTCCCTCCTACGGGCAAAAAGGACCTGGGACGAACCCACACTGCTAGTTGTAACAGTGTACACAGTTAACGCACACTGTTAGGACATTGATCCACCATCACATGGGTTTGTCTTAGAAAAGTTTTACGTGACATGATAGTCTTTTATTACCAGAAAGCAGATAATACTTGTGAACACCTATTGAGAAAACCAATCAAAGTTAGGTATGAAGGCCTAGGAAGGGAGATATACACGTAACCATTCAGCCATTAAGTGTCTTCTGGGCCCTGGCATGATGGTTACCTTTTAAAATCTTACAGAAATGAGATTTTTTTTGGGGGGGGTATCGGTTCCTGGGCTCTTGCAGATACACTCAGATAACTTTTCCTAGGTGGTTTTGTCCCTCCTTCCTCATTTCCTAAGGGATTAAATTGATCCAGGTACTTAGGATTCCATACCTCACAAGGCACAGTTCTTATGTCGAGCTCTTGGTCTTGCACGAGATCGAAACTTTAAATACCTGTTTGTGCCAGGCAGGTCAAATAACTCAAGAGCAGCAGACCAGTTGAGGTCTATGACAGATAAGAGAGTACTCACCAGAGGACCTGGGATTATTACTACCATCCCAGTATGTAGCCTGGTTTTCTCAGTCTTCTGACTTTTCAATAGAAATCAGACTTTAGGATGTTTAAGTAATGGCGGCTAATTAAGTTTGTTTGTTGGTTTGTTCTAGAAAAACAAAACAACCCTGTGTATTGTAGAAAAGCCATGTGTTATATCCTTTGGTTTTGAGTTGGGGTCTCACTCTGTTGCTCAGACTGGATTGCAGTGGCATGATCATAGTATGCACCACCACATCTGGCTGTTTTTTTGTAGAGACAAGGTCGTGCTGTGTTGCCAAGGCTGGTCTTGAACTCCTGCGCTCCCGAAGTGCTGGGATTTCAGGCATGAGCCACTGTGCCCAGCCAGCTCTGTCTTTCTTTTTGTTGTTTTCTTTTTTCCTGTTTACTGTTGTATTTTACCTTGTTATATGATTTTAAAGCCTTTGCATAATTTTGGATTTGCTTTACAGCTGCACATAATCAGAGGTGAATTTTCCAATTCATAAGAAGGATTTGTTCTTTGTTGAAGCTACCATTGTAAATGTCATATTTTGTGTGCACATTGAAGAGCAAATCAGTAAGCCTTTTAAAAGTTTGAACATAATAAAAATTAATTATTTAAGGGTTTAATTGTTATAACTGTCTATCTATCTTGATGAATTAGTTTCTAAGAACCAAGTGTTACCCATTAAGATGTACTTGTTTTATGAAATAGGACTGTTTTGTATATTCTTTAAATCTCTCCTCCCATGTAGGTTTGAAAACTATGTTTGGAATTTCCAAGTAAAAAATTATTTTATACAGACCAAACTTTCAAAATATTTTGTAAATTATTCTTAGAATTGATTTTATTTCTGGAGAACTAACCCCAAACTCTTTTAAAAAGTCAGTTTTGTTGAGAAACTGGCATGCTTTGATTCTTTTGACCAGTTTTTATAAGCATAGTTACCCACTGTGGAATCATGTATCAGTAAGTAGAAAATAAATTGGATTTTTGTGTCCTAGAGAATTAAATTATGCTATATAATGGAGCCTTGGCAAGCATAAGTCAGACATATGAAGGCTTGCTCAAGTGACAGGTTACAAATAATAGTACTTCTTCAGGAAAATCGGCAGTATGGATTTTGGGTTGAATTCTTTATGCAGTAAGTGTGTAATCAGGTTTCATTAGTCAAATTTTTAGTTAATTAACTTAAGTTACATGGTTGCTTATCCTTATTTCAAAGAAAAATACCAGGTATAAATGCTGTATGTGCCAGAAACAGCTTTACATATTTATTTTATATAAATCAAGAAAATGTAGGAACAGAGCTATAGTAATAGTTTCTTGCCAATTTTCAATTGTACTTTTAAATTCTCTAAGCGCATTTCATAATGACTTTTGAGTTAATGTTATCTCACTAAAAAATACTGTCTTTTTTACTATTTGGGTAAAAGAAAAAAGGCAGATCTAGGGATTAAATTTGAATGAGTAAAAAAACGTTTTGGCCAATAAATACTTCCTTCAGAACTGTCTGGATTTGAAGGCAGGATTAGTTAGTTACTTTATTCTCTAAGGTTAAATTGAAGACGGATTAAAAAGTTCATAGGACATGTTCATTCTTCCCTTTTTCTTTCATTCCTTCTTTTTACACACACGTATAATAAAATGTCTACATGTGGACACATAGGTATACTGGTAAAAACACACGCATACACTGTATGCCAGGTTGACAAGGGCAGAGTTATTTTGTTGCTGGTTTTCATTGATGTATTCAAGTGCCTAGAACAATGCCTGGTTTATAGGAAGCACTCAGACTGCATCCATCACATTAACAGAGTTAATCTTTGAAGAGGTCCGTTGTCTTAAGTCTTCACCGTGACAGAGGGGACCACAGGCAGTTGCAGTAACCAGACGATTAGTACCAGGATGACGATACTCACAGAAGCACGAGGATGAGGGTAGTTGAGTGGGTGGAGGCGTGTCGGGAAAGTCTCCGAGCTGGAAGTGACCATGAGGCCTGTCCTGAGTCTCCCTCTAAGGCAGGTTGGTGGAGGACAAAACTGATGGCGAGAGAACAGCACGCATGTGGAATCAAGTATCGCGGTGGTTCTCAAGCCTGAGGTGCGGCAGAATTATCTGGAAGCTCTGGGGTGGGGCCCAAGCATGAGAATCGCTGACAGGTTCCAGGGGGAGGATGCTGAGCATCGGGCTGTAAGAGCCCCTGCGGCGTCGTATCGTGTGGGGTGGTCGAGGCATGGAGGCGTCAGTTTTCAAAAGGTATTTTTTGAAAAAAATTAGTTTGTCTCACTGGGATCTGGAAGTCGGTAACTGTTTCCCAGGAGTCTGTGTTCTTTATTCCTCCGGTGAGTCTCCTTGGGCATCATCTTAGGCTTCACAAAAGGGATTTTGTTGTTGTTGTTGTTGTTGTTTTTCGACAGTGTACTGAGAAAAGAATCGTTTTGAAAAATTCACTCCAGTTTGGAACAAACAGCATATTTTCTGTGAAGGATAAGTGCTGTGTTTAGTAGTGCTCTTAAAGCCGCGCTTCAGTTGGTCTCTTTTCGTTGTATATTCTTGTTCTTTATCTTGTTGGGAATAATTATGTGGCGATTGTAATGATAACACGGAATTGACTCACTACAGGGACCTCAGAATCCCCAGTCTAGCAAAATGGACGACTTTTCTTCATTTCAGCATATTTGATTAGTTGAAGGCTAGGAGGTAAATTTTTAGCAAGGTCCATGGGGATTTGGCTGTATGACTCCTATTAAACTTAATGAGAGTCACAACTCCCATTAAATTAATAGGAATTATATACCTGTGCTCACTGCATAGCAAAGGTAACCTTGTTCTTTAAATTCACGAATTATGTAAATTAGCATTCATTCAAAACAATGCATTGGTTTATTTTTAAAATGATGTTATTTATTTATTTATTTAAAAAAATTTTTTTTTGAGTTGGAGTCTCACTCCGTCACCCAGACTGGAGTGCAGTGGCTGCTCCTGGCCACCGCAGCCTTGACCTGCTGGGCTCTGGGGATCTTCCCAGCTCAGCCTCCCAAGTAGCTGGAACCACAGGCGCGCTACCACGCCCGGCTAATTTTTTTTTTTTTTTAATTTATTGTAGTGATGAGGTCTCCCCAAGTTGCCCAGGCAGGTCTCGAACCCACGGGCTCAGGCAAAAAATGATGTTATTTATATTTTTAGTGTATACCGATGCAGTTTTTACTCCTTAAGAAAGCCTTAACTATATTGCTCTTAGGATACTGTAAAGATCCTTTATTGTGTTTCATGAGCATAATGTAATTTGATTGCAGCAGGCTTCTTCTCCATAGGTAGTGATAATTCAGTTTGAAAAATATAAATATTAATGCCAGTTACAAATTGTATGACGTTGGACCTTATCTTGCAAAAACCAAATTCCTTATAGTATTACTACCGACATTCAAGATCAGGTTAAGTTTGTTCTGAATGTGACTCAAAGTTGCAAAAAAAAAAAAAAAAACTAAGCTTAATAGGAAACCCTGACATCTTTTTTTTTTTTTTTTGAGTTGGAGTCTCACTCCGTTGCCCAGACTGGAGTGCAGTGGCCGCTCCCGGCCACCGCAACCTTGACCTGCTGGGCTCTGGTGATCCTTCCACCTCAGCCTTCCAAGTAACTGGAACTACAGGTGCGTGCTACCATGCCTGGCTAATTTTTGATTTATTGTGGAGATGAGGTCTCGTCAAGTTGCCCAGGTGGGTGTCAAACCCGCGGGCTCAGGCAGTTCACTCATCTCGGCCTCCCGAAGTGCTGGGATTACAGGCTGAGCCACCAAGCCCGGCCTCTGACATCTTTTAAAAGTTCATTTGAAGTATGTTTTGGTCATCTTATATTTTAGTGTTTAGTGTCAGAATATACTGTGTTTCATAGTGAAGATGAAGGTTAAGTGCTTCTTTGTTGTTTTTTTTCCCTTTTTCATTTTTCCTCCTACTTTCTACTCTGTTTCTACCTCACCCTCTTTTGCTTTTCCAGTAGTGGAGAAGGTGTATTCCCACAGTCTATCTTGGTCTACCAATAGGTCTACTCCTGGTGGAAAAAGTTTTGCAAATAAATACGTCATTCACAGCGGCCACCCAGCAGACCTCAGCAATGTTATGTTGCTTAGCTGTTGAGTTTTGCAAACCTCCATTTTCTGCCAGAAAAGATCGTATCAAATATGCAGTGAATCAATTTGTTATTATGAAGGGATAGTTTCCTAAAAGTAAAGGGGTTATTCTCTTGTCCATACCATTAGACATTTATCACAGTTATTGTTATATTCCAAAACAATCAGTAGTGTATTAAAGGTGACTTAATTAAAAGCACAGGAAGTCCTACTTTAAAAAAAAAAAATTGAACTCTTACTCTGTCACCCAGGATGGAGTGCAGTGGCATGCTGCTTAAGGCTACTGCAGCCTCGACCTCCTGGGCTCAGGTGATCCCCTCGCCTCAGCCTCCCAAGCAGATGGAACTACAGGCACATACTACCATGCCTGGCTATTTTTTTTTTTTTAATGTTTTTGTAGAGATGAGGTCTTGCTATGCTGCCTTAGGCTGGTCTCAAACTCCTGGGCTCAAGCAGTCCTCCCATTTGGGCTTCCCAGAGTGTTGGGATTATAGGCGTGAGCCACTGTGCCTGGCTGGATTTTCATTTTCTAGTATTATAAGTTATGTTATCCATGCCATTATATATTTTGATAATGGATTGTAACAGCTATGTTGTAATTTATTATGTATGTACTGCAAATTACTTAATACTCCTTCTCTACCTGCCAGCCATTTGTATTTAATTTATTTTAAGTAAAATAAATATCTCGCTGTATTTTTTTTTCCTTCACATCTGGTTATTTTCTGCAGCTAGAATTCCAGAATTCTGATAATTGTATCAGAGATGTAGATATCAAGCTGGAGTTTTGAAAGGTTGTACCTTACATTGCCAGCATTCAATTTAAATTAAAAAAAAATTCACACTTTGATATGTAAAAGCAGGTATCTGATTATAAATTAAATTTGTCATTTTGGGGCAATGTGTAAGGACAAAAACACTTTTTGTAGATTTATTGATTGATTGGTTGTAATTTTTATGTGAATATTTTTGCTTATTTTGCCAATTTTCCTGTTTTCATTGTTACTACTTTTCTTATTTTTAAAAAAACTTATTGATGGTAGTGCCCCTTTTGTTATTTTTTATTTCATTTTTGCTTAAATTTGTAATGGAAATTTCAGATAGAAGAGAAAAATTTGTAATATTATAACACTTATCACAGATTGAACAATTGTCAGGATTTTATTATATTTGCTTTATTTATCCTTTGCTCACTATTTTGATATTTTCTTTTGTGAGATCTCCCGTTATTTTTATACTTAAAACATTCATATTTTCATATCAGTTAAATTTTATTCACTTGCATTTCTTTGTATCTCTTGAGTATTTTCATTTAAACTTTCAGTTCATCAGTGATTAACTTTGTTATGAGAGCTGAAGTCTTCAGTCAGTTAACACATTCGTGATCGGCAAATTTTTCACTTTCCTAATACTGAGAGTGAGTGAAAATTAAAAAAAAAAAAATCTGGAGCTGGTTGCTACAAACTTCTGTTGGTTAGCACAAGTGAAACGGTCTTTTCTAAATTGTCACCTTTTTCACAATACATCTGGAAGTTGCAGACATATCCAGTATTTGCCTCAGACACCACCCTGACTAGCCTTCCCTACTTTGTATTTTTATTCAGATTGTAACCAAGTATATGTTGCTCAGAAACAGAATTTGCAAAGACGTAAATTCACATCAGCAGCAATCAGGGACAGAGTTGGGAATGATGTAAATTCATGTCCGTGGTCGCGAATGATTTACTTTAAAATGAAGTGAACTAATATTAAACCACTTGGTGTGAATCCAGTTTTAACTACGAGAGTAGATGGTGCTGGAACATACTCAAATTAAAAATGGATGATAAACAGTAGCTGAAAAAACGAGAGATGAACACTATTCATATCTACACAGATTGAACTGTGGATAGAAATGTCGGTGTTCTTCTGTTTCCAGTAGTAGGTCAGTGCTCTTCTCTATGTAAATGATTTCTTTCTGCATCTATTTAATTTTAAAAATTAGTCAACTAATTAATTAATTAATTTATAGTCAGGGTCTCACTTTGCCATCCAGGCTGGAATGGCGTGGCACAATTACAGCTTACGACAGCTTTGACATCCAGGGCTCAGGCAGTCCTTCCACCTCAGCCTCCTGAGTAGCTGGGGCTGCAGGCACCCAACACCATGCCTGGCTAATTCATTTGTTTATTTTTATGATTTTCTAAAGACAGAGTCTTGCTATGTTGCCTAGGCTGGATTAAAGCTTTTTTTTTTTTTTTTTTTTTAAAGAGATTTTGTTTTTGTTGTTGTTATGCAGTCTAGAGAAAGTGGGGGAGGGGCAAGGACATGACTATAATGATTAAAATATCCCATAGTGAAGATGATATTCGGCATTTTATGAATTCTGGAGTGTCAAGAAACCTGAGGAATTTCCTGGAAAAGCAATAACAAACAAGCCAGAGGGATTCAGATAAAGTAGAGTTTTGTTTTGCCCAGGGGTTTAATGTAAAAAAGGGATCTGAGTGAAAATTCTCATTTATTTTGTTGCTTATTTACAGGCTACTTCATGTTATTCCCTGTGCCTATCTCTGTGTATCTAACTAATGGGTGTTGTGCGTGTGTGCATTAATCATTGGTTCTCTCCTCCTGACTCTTCTTTTTCTCTTTGTAGTGTTAAAATCTAAACCAGGTGGTAGATATGTCCACCTTATATTCAGGCTTTAGTTAGAGGCAATATAACAGTTTCACCAGAGACAGGGTTGTGGTTTAGTCAAACAGAGTAGAATGCCTGGTGGATTTTGAGAGACCACTGTTATGTGGTAGAATGCTGCGGGAGGTGATGGTGGCAGGTGGTTAGAAAAGTTGGTAAGTAAAGTGAAGGAGATAGGGGTAGACTAGGCTAAGGGTATTCCATTATTTAAGGAAAGCATCATTGTCAGTTTTCCTTCTGGTTACTTTTAGTAGATACGGCGAGTACCCGAATGTGTCTCCAGGCTGCAGGAAGGGAAAGGGAACCCAGTGCAAAGACCGGAGAGCTCGTCTAGGAAAGGAGAGAGAGGGTGTATTGGGATCCAGACAGAGGAAGGGTCGGGGAAAGATGTGCATAGCAGAGGAAGAGCTCCAGCAGAAGCCATGCTGGATTTAAAAGTCTTACTCTTCCAGAACAGCGTTCCTCAGCAGGGAATGCCTGCATACATCACTTGGAGATCTCGTGACAACGCAGATCATGGTTCAGGAACCTGGGATGGGCGTCCGGAGTCAGCCTTGCTCACCGGCTCCCAGGTGAGGCTGAGGCTGCTGGTCTGAGAGGACATAGCGATCAAGGAGTTTTGGTTATTACAGTGTTTGGTCTAGAAAGTGAGATTTTTTTTACAACAGTGACTTTCACTATTGCAGACGGAGGCTTGTGTTTTAGCCCAAACAACACAGTTGAGATTTAGAAATAGCTCCACTTTCTGTGGTATCACTCGTTTTATTCAGACAAGAACTAAGCTACAGACGTTTTTACATTTTGTTACACTTCGAATCCTATTTGATGTGCTTTCTCTTGACCTTTTATCTGGTGATTTGCTTTGAAAGAAAAAAATCCCTGAGCAACAGTGCAGCCTGACCCTTTCTCCCTAATATTTTCCTCTGTTCCCCGTGGAGCTGTCCTACTTACATTCTGTCATACACAGCAACATTATTTTTAATAGGGTTTTAATACACATGGCTTTATTACTTAAAGAAACACTATAAAATCATGCAGTGCAAAGTGTGTATTATGTGTGTCTTAACTTATTTAGAAAAAGTTTAATTTTTATTATTTTACACTAGTTCTTCAAAGTCAACAACATATTGTGAAACGACTAACAATTGCCATTTTCACTTCACCATTGATACCATGACTTGTTAGTGCCGAAAGCGTGTCAGATGGGCATACTTGAATGTAAACTGTTTGTTCAAAAACAGCTGAAGTTACTTTATCTGCCTAAGTTCATCTAGCTGTTTTTCTACTCTGTATTATACATAATCAAATATTTTCTTCTTATTATTAGTGGGCGTAATTTCCTGTTGCTTTTACTGTCACAGACAAAGATAGGATACTAATATGATTCATTTTAATTTTATGATAATACAAATTGCAAATTAAATTTATTTCTTCATGAAGTTTGTTAGGCTCGTCATCCTTTTAAACCTCGCCAGCCAAAGTATGTAAATAGCAAATTTTAAACAAATAAAGGGACCTGAGAGGTTAACATATTTTTATTTTTATTTTTTGGTGGAATTAAAGAATTGTCTTAGAGTCACAACTTGGGGATTAGCAGTGCAGAATTTTTCACTTTATAGATGAAGATGCTAAGGCCTTTAAAGATCATTCCTTTGCCAAGCTTTGCTTACTGTCTGTCCATTTTTCTTTCTATAATATTTTATATTTAGCTTCAGATTATTGTAGCATTTTTCTATCTTGTGAGGCTATCACTTGAGAGTATTTGAAGTATACTTAAACATATATTGCTTAACATTGAGTACCTTGATGGTAATTAACAAAAGTACTGGTCTATTTTAAAGTCTTTCTTAATATTTATTACCATTTTAGATTAAAAACCATGTTAAGATGGGCTTTGTTCTGGAATGGAAATCACATACAACAGGAGGACCAATCTTGCTAACTATCTTCAACTAATAGGTTAGAAATTGACAACCATAAAAGTACACAAAATACACAAAAATACAGTTTCTCTTGGAAGGTATCCACAATTGCTAAGAACGATTAGCTATCAGAACACTAAAAGCCTGTAATAATTGTATCAATAATTTTAACTTTTAGGATGTTTAGTTATCAGTTCACACCAATGATCAGTCATCATTAAAATAGTTCAAAGGCATGCCTGCCGAGACCCTTCTTCAGGTATGGGTTTTGGACATTTTCTGTTCCCTTTAGTTTGCTTATGACAGGAAGCTCATTTAATCCTTTGCTTTGTTTTAGGGTTTAAGCAAATAGAAGCCATCCCTGTTAGCTTTCAAAAGCTCTTACTTTTGTTGCATTAGTGGCACTCACTGTAGATTCTGTGATCTTGCTTTATTTACCAGATGGCTTGCCATTGAGAGCTGTCACTCCATTCTTTCAGCAACGTTGTTAATTGATAGCATTGATTGAGAGGAAACCCTTTGGTGACAGAAGACTTGGTATAGGCATACCTCCAGTTTAAAGGCTGGTGAATCTTTACTTCTTGGTCCCATTTCTGTTTGTACTAAAATACTAAATACTGACTAGAAGAACAAAATATATTTAAAAGCATTCAGAAATGTTAAGCAACAATAAAACCTTGTAACCATTTAAATGACAGCAGCTGACTATTTGAATTAACTTTGTGTTTGGCTTAATTTGGGGCCCTAATTATTCCTAACTTACGTGAGTAGATTTCAATTATACTATCCTGCAGGGATTTGTAGCTAAGGCAACTAAAAGAATCGTTTTACATAAAGTACTTTTGTTCAACTGATTAGGCAAGTTAAAACGTAATGGTATAAAATTGAAACCCTTCTGACATGGTCCAAACAAATGTTTCTAGTAATTTTGTTTAAAAAAAAGAGCTTAAACTAAGTTTAATTTGAAATAATATTTTGGTCTTTTAGGAAGATTCACTTTATTGTAATACTGATAAAGATTGCATGTTTTAGTGAAGGAGTAAGACTTTAAAGATAAGCATAAATTTATCACAGTGGACACCTTCCTAAGTAATGTTTATTTGCTTTGTAATCCTTGATATGTAGTTTGACAGCTCTAAATACATAGGTTTAGAAGAAAAATGCAAATAATAAACTTGAAGGACTCGTACCTTTTAATTCTGTTTTCTGAAATGCCTTTCAGTTGAACACAGATCAGAGGCTCATGTACAGATTTGAACTGCTGTATACCAAGAAGTCCAGGGACACACACTGGTTGACATTGGGCTACAGTCAGTGGGCAGACTCGGTATTCAACGCACCCTTTCCTGGGTACCCCTTCTGCCCACGACAGCAGCCTACATTAATGTTAAACACCCTTACCAGAATGAAAGCTACTTTATAACTTAATTGCCAGTGACTGGTAGATGCTACTTTGGTTCTTTACTGACCTATGTGCTGGAGCACAACTTAAAAAACAATGACAAAAACAACAACAAGCATTTGCCAACATCGATAGATTATGTTGAGGTGTAACCATGACATTGTATTAGGGTCTAACACCTGTCTCGTGTCAGTCTATTCTGGTGAACTGAGTAGAGAGCCAACAGCTCTGTTCTTTTCACTTTCCCCTTTAAGTCCCCCCCAGCCTCTTTTGTTTCTCTCCTCCCATGTCTGTCCCCCCTTCTTTCAGTTTTTAAATTTCTGTTAGTCCTTTTTTAATACTTATATTTCCATTATTTCCTTCAATTCTGTTGATTCTATGACCAGTTTGTCTTCGCTGGGTAAAACAAAATCTCAAAGGCGTGGCATAAAATCCACAGACCTCAGCTTGGACTTCAAAGTAGAATTTACTCCCATGGCACCAGGCAAGCTGTATTTCTAGTTGTTTCTTAAATCTACTGCCAATACATTTGTCCTTCTACCTGTTCTGTGTGGTTTCTTTGTTGTTGTTGTTTGTTTGTTTTTTTGGTCTTTAGTATACTTTTCCAAAGCTAGTGCCTTCAGGAAGCTTTTTTTCTCATATAAACAGGAATCCTCTAAATTTTTATAGCAGCATAGTCCAATATAGTCAACCACAAGTGGTTATTGAACACTTGAAATGTGGCTAATACAGCTGAGAAAGTACATTTTTATTGGGCAGAGCAATTTATCGTTTTTTTTAAGTTTTTTTTTGTTAAGGCTTTTTTTGTTTTTTTTGTTGTTGTTTTCGTTACTTCTTCTACCTCCTTTCTTTGCTTTAGTAAACTTCTTGGGATCAGGGGCAATGATTTGTTTATTTCTGTATTTTTCTTAGTGCTTAGGCACTCAAAAATATTTTAAATAATTGAGAAGTACAGTCAAGGAGACTTAGTACCAAAGCAACATTTTAGATGATGCTTTATTTATGGGGCAGCAGTTTCACTAATGATCACCTGAACACAATATGGTGAGTCTTTGACTATTGAAAACAAACGACTGTAATCCCAGCACTTTGGGAGGCTCAGGCAGGAGGATCCCTAGAAGCCAAGTGAGTATTGATCATGTGTAGCTTGCAGGAATAGAGTCTTCGGGATTAACAGCTGATTTAAGACTTAATTGTAGTAAACCCTGGCTACTGACTGAAGCCTTAGTTCTTATGATATGATTTTTATAGTTCTTTTGGTTATCTGGATGGTATACCCTACACCTAAGTCAGCTAATTTTGGCATTTCTTCCCTAAATATGGAACTTCCTTCTTGAAATCCTGTGATGAACCCAGCTGATATTGCAAATTGCTTTCTATGGTTTGAGAAAATGTTTTAGAAGATAAGTAAGTATGAAGGCATCAGTTAAAAATGATGAGGAGCTGGGTTCGGTGGCTCCGCCTGTAATCCCACACCTTTGGGAGGCTGAGGTGAGTGGATTGCTTGAGCCCGCGGGTTCGAGACCCACCTGGGCAGCAAGACCTCATCTCTACAATAAATCAAAAACTCAGCCGGGCGTGGTAGCGTGCACCTGTAGTTCCAGCTACTTGGAAGGCTGAGGCAGAAGGATCACCGGAGCCCAGCAGGTCGAGGCTGCGGTGGCCGGGAGCGGCCACTGCACTCCAGTCTGGGTGACAGAGTGAGACTCCAACTCAAAAAAAAAAAAAAAATTGATGAGGAATGAATATCTCTATTCATTTAGAAAGTTCATATAATCTTGTCTTGTGAATTTCTTTTTTTAGTAACAAAAATTCCTCCTCTGTGATTTTAGCTTAAATATAAGGGAGACATTTTTATCCTCATAATGGGTAAAATATTTTTAATAGTGATATTTTACATAGTTTTTTTTTTTTTGAGTTGGAGTCTCACTCCATTGCCCAGGCTGTAGTGCAGTGGCATGCTCACAGCCACCCCAGCATTGTCCTGCTGGGCTCTGGTAACCCTTCTGCCTCAGCCTTACAAGTAGTCAGAACTACAGGTGTGCACTACCATACCCGACTACTTTTTTAATTTATTGTAGAGATGAGGTCTGGCCAAGTTGCCCGGGCTGGTCTCAAACCCATGGGCTTAGGCAATCTACTTACCTCGGCCTCCCAAAGTGCTGCGCCTTTTCATAAATTTTTACATCACATCTGAAAATATATTACCTTTTGTTCTTAATTACTGAAGTGTTAACATTCAAGCGTTTATGTATAGCTTGTACTATTAAAATCGATGCCTTTGTTGGAGGAATTGTCATAAATGCCATTTAATTTAATATATCGGGGTGCCAAAAAATGTATACACATTTTAAGAGATGTTTGCCATAATCAGAAGTGTCTGGATGCTGATGGTAACCACTTTGAACATCTCCTGTAATTACAGGAGTCAAACATGACTCATATTCATCTTATTGAGTGTTACAATTTTAATATAGTTTTTCTTTCTTAAAATGTGTATACTTTTTTTAGTACCCTCTGTATGTGTGTATATATGTGTGTGTGTGTGTGTGTGTGTGTGTGTGTGTGTGTGTGTATTCTGGCAGTCAAAATTTCTTAATCTCTGTTTAGCATTCGCAAATGAACTCTTGGTTTACTGTTTTGCCTCTGCGTCTAATTTAGAAGAAAATAAATTTTAAATTTAATAGAAATGGAGGGAAACGCACATTACAACTGTAAGATGTACTTTCTCATATTCATCAATTTTGAAAAGGAAAGCACTTAACTTAGAATGGTGAGTTAAAAATTAGGCTGAGCATTGTGGCTGGCGCCTGTAATTCAGCAGTTTGGGAGGCCCAGGCGGGAGGATCCTTTGTAGCCAGGAATTTGAAACCAGCATGGGCAACCAAGCAAGACTCCCATCTCTTAAAAAAAAAATTAGCCAGATGTGGTGGCGCACACCTGCAGCTATTTGGGAGGTTAAGGTTTGAAGGGCTGCTCGAACCCAGGAGTTCAAGGTTACAGTGCGCTATGATTGTGCCACTGCATTCCAACCTGGGTGACAGAGTGAGGACCCTGTCAAAAAAAAAACAAAAACCAAACAAACTATTATATTATACCTCTAAATAGTTTAATCTTTGTAACACTTTGTAACTTTATGACTCTGTAACACTTTATAACTGAAAGGTTTGCCCAGAAAACTTAAGTCATATTCATTGATAGGTTTGGCTTGGATTTGAGGTTTCAATATTGCTAGTTTCTGATTTTCACATATAATAGTTTATTGTCATCTCAGGTTTTTACACAATAATGGTATCTCTCTCAGCTCAAAGCATTATTTTATCAAACTTTATTCCTGAGTGGTTTATACTTATTTTAGGAAGTCAGTCCATTCTTAAAATGAAAATGTTGCACCACTGAAAAAACTGAAAAGGATGAATTGCTATTTCATAAGACAATATAATTAAAACTTTATGCATTATTAGAAGAAATGACTAATCTTCTAGGAAACTGTCTTGTAGGCCAAGGGCATAGAGATTTTGGAATCTAATCTCTCATGTATGTGGAAAAAAATATCAAAAACAGCAAAACTCTAGAAGCAGCATAGTTCATGTTTGTCATTTAAGTAGAAAGGGAATAAGAAAATTTCCCTCTTAATATAACATTGACTTCATCGCCCTTTTATGGCAATTCTTCAAAATGTGATCATATAAAAATATCAGGATTTGAGTAAAAATTTCATGTCTTTTTGTTTAGCGTTTGCAAGTGCATTATCTGATATAACGTGCTGTGTGTGTGTGTGTGTGTCTGTCTTGCTTGTTTCTGTTCTCATTTACTATCCACTTAGAAAAATATATATTTAGGAGAAATATATACTTTCATGGATTTGGCAGTTGTATAGTACTATAGTATACAAATAAATATATATCAACATGTTGAATTTTTTTACAACTTTATTGAGTTTTTTAAACTGCTTAAGAAAATGTTATTGGGCAGTCTATTTTGTATGCAGATTTGATTCTTTAAATTTACCCTATAAGAATAAAATAAGTTTTTATTTTTTGGTATAGTAGAAAAAAGAACTGAACTGTCAGTCCATTCCAAGAGTGAAGAAGGCAGCTGCAGCTGGTCCAGAGGAGAGAGGGTCTAGTTGGTGCATAAAAAATTCATGTCAGCATTTTGACACTGCATTCTTTCGGGGTATCTGTTATCACTGAATAGGAAACTGTTTCAAATTGACAGGCAGACAGAATGTTGTGCTGAATGTGTAAATTGGAATTATCACATCTAGCAGTTCCCTTCACCAGGTGCCGGCTTGGAGCTCCGTTCTGCACTGATGTCGAGAGAGTGCCAGGAATAGTTTGATTTGCTAATGATCCCTCATCTCTTCCAGTGTCTAGTTTTTTTAGTAAACAGCTTGCCCAGGTGTTTTTAGGAATGCCTAGCAGGACATTGTAAGGCTGCAGGTGCTTATGTGGCAAGAGGATGCCATATACAACGCTGAAAACATCTAAATCCGTCTGTGCAAAAAGGATTATTGCTTTAAAGGGTTTTACTCCCTGATGTACTGAGAACAATACTTGTCAGTATTTTGTTGGTCCGTAGATATTAGGGATGGTGAAGAAGTAGGGGTTGGTATTTTTAAGAAAACTAGAACATTTAATAAGGCTTTATGTTTTCTTAAAAAAACTCTGATCTGCAACCTATGTGAATAAGCAGTGAAATTTTCAGAGTGTAAAAGCATGAAAGCAAATCAGTTGTTGTTAAATGAACATTAAAGATTTTTTGTTTCTTTCTTTTTTGATCTTACTGGAAAGATTTTACTAATACATGTTGATATAATTGATAAGTTTTTTTGGTCTTCCGCCCCCCAAGAAATTCTTTCATAATGTAGTACTGTGGTGTTTGAAAACAAAATTTAGAATTTTGTGCTTCACGAATTTATAACAGGCTGTTGTTAAATACTGCTCAAGTTAATTTGTGTTTGAAGCATTTATAACAGTGTAACTTTTTTTGAAATTTAATAAGTTGGATCACAAAATTATTCTTTAATTAGTTTGCTAATCATATTTTATTGTTTTCATAAATATTTTTCTTGCAGAGTTTATGGTCTTCCTTTTGCCTATCCTGTGGGCAGTGAATTTTCTTAATACATTTTCTGTTATAAATTGCATTTTTGTTTTCTTCTGTTCATCTTTGTATTATGATAAGATAATAAAGTGCTAAGCACTCAAAATGAGGATCTTAGGACATTTTTTGTAGTTTTCATCAGACTCTGAAAGTTGTCATGGCATTTCTGTATCCAGTCCCATTTCTGTGATACTGCTGAACATTTCACAGGATTTCTCCTGTCAGCTTTGATTTAGGATTAGGTATAGTCGTTTGTATCGACTTGGTCTCTGTTTCCCTCCACTGACATATCCTGTTGTGAAATTACATTTATATGGTTTCTCATGGGAACGACAGAAGGTTCCCTTAAGGGCAGCAGGTTTTGGTGTCAAGTCCAGTGGTTCAAAATCTGACACTCTGACATCCCAGCTATACGAACTTGTGCAAGGGATGTACCTTGAGTCTGCGTTTTCTTGTTAGTTACGAAATTGGGGAGATGCCTACGTTTTGGAACAGTTGATGCTGAGAAAGGGGATGTGCAAAGATTTACTCACCAGTAATTAGTGAACAGCTGCCATGTGCTTAGACTGTGCCATGTGCTCAGCCTGGTACAGGCCTTCAAGGAACTTATCAGCAGTGATGGCGCCTCACGATGCCTACACGGGCACTGGGGAGCATGCACCGGCGACACCCTTAGCTGAATCTGCAGTTGCAGAGGTACCTGAATGAGCGACTGGCCAGCTAAAGAAAAAGGCGAAGAGTCTTCAGGAGAGGGATTAGAATGTGCAAAAATATTGCCACCGGAAATGGGGTGGATTGCCAACAGTTCAGTGTTGTATGTGCAAGGGAATGGGTGATAAGAGACCAGGTGAAGTGAAAGCCAGACCTCATGTGGGAGAGTTAGAATGTTATCCTGTAGGTGACAGGTCATCATGGAGTAGTCTGAAAGGCGAGACTACATGTTTATTCTGGAAGTATTTATTTGGGTTGGATGGGGTTGACTATTGAAAGCACCGAGAATGTTGAACAAGCTCCTGGGGGCCAGAGAATTACCAGAAACACGTGAAGTAGGCAGGAAATAAAGAAACAACACTGGAAAGTGCACACTTGTCTAAAACTGGCAGGTGCTTTTCAGTTCCTGGTGATTATTTTGTCATTATTTTGACTATTTTGACACTTTTTCAATGTATGTTGTCATTTGAGCTGATCCCCCCCACCAAGAAAAGTCAGAATTGGATTTTAATGTTGTATCGCCGTATTTTGAAATGTTGGCAACTAATTCAAACACTAATTCAGACACCGATGGGGAACATGAAATGTACCTGTGAGCAGAATTTATCCTGTGGCATGCACATTTGTGCCTTTTAAAAAAATAAGACGGTTGCAGTAATCCAGGTGAGAAAAAAGGAGAGACCAAGAAACAATTGCAGGGAGATTAGATGAATATGAGAGAATTGAGGAGATTTCAGAAACAGAGTTGATGGGACTTGACAGATCACTAGTGAAGGAAAGGTGATTTATTCAAGTGTCTTGGTATAAGGGACAGAGACTAATGGATGTATGGGAATAAAGTAAATGGGACTCTCTTCCAGGGATCTAAGGAGAGGCCTACTGCTTGGCTGGTCCTTGCAGACTCAGGAAGATGGTATAGAAACTGGTCACATCTAGCACGGATAATCTGGAGCAGCCCATGTTTCTGGGACTCTGTTTACTTACATAGTGATCTGGCCCGTGGGCTTCCTTTTTATCTGTCTGCTTCGTCCTGCTATCAGCGAGCCATTCTTTATCCATATTCTGTTTTTTCCCTTATTTTTCCCACTTGCAATTTTGATTTAGGATTTCTTTCTTTCTTTCTTTTTTTGAGTTGGAGTCTCACTGTCGCCCAGACTGGAGTGCAGTGGCCACTCCCGGCCACCACAGCCTTGACCTGCTGGGCTCCGGCGATCCTTCCGTCTCAGCCTTTCAGTAGCTGGAACTACAGGTGCATGCTACCACGCCCGGCTAATTTTTAGATTTATTGTAGAGATGAGGTCTTGCCAAGTTGCCCAGGCGGGTCTCGAACCTGCGGGCTCAGGCAATCCACTCACCGCGGCCTCCCAAAGCGCGGGATTACAGGCTGAGCCACCGAGCCCGGCCTGATTTAGGATTTCTAATTCACCCCATCCAGCTGTGTGCCACCCTGCCAACTTCAGCTTTGGCTTTCACTCTGGAATTGCCTTGTCTCTCAGTTCAGAATTTTCAGAACAAGAGAAACATACGGGCTTCCCTCCTCGTGTGTGACACCGTACTCTCAGGATCATGGACTAGCTGCCCTTGAGCCGGAGAAACATGTCTTTTCAATCAACTGTGCCTGACTGCTGGTAGGATCTCAACAGTCAGGTTGGCTTTGCCTTCTCAGCAGTGCCTATAGGCAGATCACTCAGGTAAGAATGAACTCAGTGCTGACAGAAATGGCAATTTATACCTCGGCCTGCTGAGTGAGGGACGTCAGGAGTCAAGGTGGATACTGAATTCACCAAGATAAGAAATACAAGAGAAATGGATTTGATGGATAATTTATCAGCAGGTCAGTTTAGTAAAATTACTACCAATAAAAATGAAACTAGTAGTAGGATATGCTGAGACTCAGACAGACTTGTTAGTGATGCAGTCTTAATTACAGAATTATATTCTTAGAGCCTTACTATTCTATGATTTATAACAAGCATTTGATAATGTGAGACTTGCTTTAATCATTAAATAATAAACACTAGTAAAGTTTGGAGACCTTACGGGTGTATAGCAACAACTAGATTTTAAGCTCTCTTTGTTTCTTAATTTTAGACTTTTCATTTAAATTTAAAAACGATGCCCTTTGTCAGACCCTTACTAGATACCAGGTACTGAACTGGGTTCTTTTTATTCATTGTGCTGAATAATGCTTCCAACAACTCTGTGAGGTTTACACTGTCCCCTCAGTTTTGTAGCTGAGGAAACTTATGCACAGCGAGGTGACTAGGCAGAGTTAAATCAATAATGCAGTGATGAGATTCATTCACTCCCAGGAATGTCCTGTACAACATTTTTGATGCTCTTTATTTTGTATGGTAATGAGAATCCACGTTTATTTTTATTTATTTACTTTTAAAATATTTTTTATTTTAAAATTGTGGGGTACAGTTCAGGGTTAGGTATACGGATAGTAATTGTGCAGGTACCTTGTTGATGAGGTATGCCCCCCATCACATTTATTTTCAGTTTGGGAATTTTCCTAGATGTATATCCATCCTGTGGTGTCTGTGACTTAACCATTTGTAATATAGGCAATGCACATATATTTAAAAAAATGGGTCATAGTGTACCAGCACTGCTCCCACTTTGCACTTGAGCGGGGTGTGCTACAGAAAGCCAACTGTGAAGACAGGAGGTGTAGCGTTCAATGTATACCTTTGACCCTGGTGCCAAAATCTTACCTAACTCTGTTATAGTTGTGTTGACTTGATACTTTGGCTATGCATGGACACCACAGTAGAAAGGCCTTTATTAGCTCACAGGTGGTTCTTTTTTTTGGTGGCACCTTTCGCATCACTGGTTTCTCGCAAATTCACCGTCGATTGATGGCCTATATGTAGACAGAGTTTTGTTGCCAATCAATAAATGCATAATTGAATGATTATATTGTGTTGTAAATATGCTACTATTTTTTGTTTTACATTTCTGGGATCCTGATATATGACGATATTAAATAAGTTGTTGGATAGGTGAAGAAGGAATCTTTAAAATCTCATTTTGTGGCATTTTTAGAGAGAATGTGGCATTTTTAGAGAGAATGTCATTGGCTTTATATGTCATTGATATGCCCATCTGTGTACCTCTTAGAATTTGTCTTGTGTTTATTCATCTTCTTTAGCCTCCCTGCTGTCAGTTAAATCTTTATTGTTATATTGATATTTTTAGAATGACCCTTGAAAATGTGTGGGAATACATGACTTCTTAAATGGGAAATTAAAATGAATGGTTAGTTGAGACTAGGGAAATAAGAAAACATGAAGATAAAGCTGCTACACTTGGATCAGTGGAAGTCACGGAGAGTAGGAGTTAAATATGATGTAACATCCAAACTCTTTGAGGTATAAGCAGCTAATTCTAACCACTGAGGCTTAATATTATTCTTTAAGAATAATAGCAGTTGGTTTACATGGAGGTTACATAGAGAAGATTTGAAATTCCACGTATGACATAGCAGAGTGTGAAAGTGAGACCGAGTAACACTTAGGACGTATGATTAACCCTTAAGTCACGAGTACTGTCACTCCTTGTTTTGTCCATAGAATCATTAGTTATCTTATTCAGCAAATGCTGTGTTTATGAAGTTTCTGCTATGTGCAGTGTTTTGGTTGTTGGTGGTATGAAAAACTGAACTCAGAAGAATGTACATCATTTTGCCTATTTTTAGCGTAAGATTTCTCTTAGGGCAAGAACAAAGGAGGTATAAAATGTTTATAATCAAGACTAAGACTGACAGTACATTCCTTAATGTTGTCTTTGCTGTCTTCCCAACAAACACATCCTCACCTCTTTAAAGATTCATCGTGAACAGACAGAAGAGGGTCAGTATTTGACTTGATGTTCTTATTTCTTAAATTGTCAGAATTGAAGATGATTATTTAGATCAGGGATACCGAAAATTTAGTACCCCTTAAAAATGATGGCAAGTGTCAAAGTCCTGAAAAAATATTCATTTGCAAAACTTAAATCTAAAAAAGACACACGAAGTAAACTATAGACACATTTATTATTATTTTCCCAGAGGTAATATGAAGTATGCTGTTTGCAATTTAGAGGGCCTATTTTCTTTCTTTTCTTTTCTTTCTTTCTTTTTTTTTTTTTGAGTTAGAGTCTCACTCTGTCACCCAGACTGGAGTGCAATGACCGCTCCCGGCCACCACAGCCTCAACCTGCTGGGCTCTGGCGATCCTTCAGCCTCAGCCTTCCAAGTAGCTGGAACTACAGGTGCGCGCTACGGCGCCCGGCTAGTTTTTGATTTATTGTAGAGATGAGGTCTCCCCAAGTTGCCCAGGTGAGTCTCGAACCCGTGGGCTCAGGCAATCCACTCACCTCGTTCTCCCAAAGCGCGAGATTATAGGCTGAGCCACCGAGTCAGGCTGGAGAGGGCCTATTTTCTACTGGCTATGGTTTATTTTCAATTTGCTATGGGGTTTTTATTTTAACATGCCATGGAATTTATAGTCACCTAATGTATATCATAATTTACTTTTTCTGCAAGTTGGAAAATGTTGGCTGCGCAAATATAATTTTGTTATATACCTCTATGAAATTAATTGTTCAGAGTTATTTAAGTAATTATGTTTGAACATTTAAGTTATTTTAATAATTAGGATTAAGAACATGCTATCCAATAAAAGTTGAAAATAACTGACACAGTTTAAGATAGTGAAGGAACATTTTAATTTTAATAATTTAAGCATAAAATCATTTTAAAACACTTGGGACTTCAATTCTGACATGATTGTGTATGAATGTTCTTTTATTTTTATGGAAAGAAATTGTGTTGTCTAAATTATTGTGTCAGTTCAGTGCTATTATTTTTGTATCTATTTTGTAGTATTTTTTGAAATATTTCCTTCTTCTACTTCTTCATGACTAGAAATGTTCACTTAAGTAAAAATGACCACAAAACAAAACTTTTCAATGTTATTTGATTAATGCTTATTTTCTTTTTTTTTTTCCCCCATTTGAATTTTAATTTTGTGTGAGGCTTTTTTAAAACATAAAAGAAAATATTTGTAGCAACTTTATTGAATTCAAAGCAAGTTAGGCACATCATGGAACATTAGGAAAATACAAAAGGATTTGAAATCCTAACTTCCAGAAACTAACATTTTCTTTGAACATTTTGGTGATTATTTTTTTCTTTCATGAAAAAAACACTTGATTGATTTTGTATATTTTTAAAGACTAAATAACATGCAGTTACTTCTAAGTCTTTTTTTAAGGGTATATTGAAGTCTTAAATGTGTTGTATTTCCAGCAAATTTTATAATCATGTATTATATGAGTTCAGTCTCTCAAATGTCTATGTTAGCTGGAAAAATACCCCATGGTAACATGACACAAGAAATGCTTTGAGAGAGCATAATTTCTAGGAATCCAAGATTTGGGTTATTGGGCCAACCCTGTGTCTAGTTAACTTCTCTGGCTCAGATTCCCTCCTCTTAAAAATTAAGAAATTAGGTTAGAAAGGGGGATAGTGTCTATGCTGACTATACAGTGTGAATTCAAGTTTGTCTACTAGAGCAGAGTGTTTCCTTCTGAATTTAAAAATTTGCTGACTGTTGAGTTTCATAGTTAGCCATGATTGTTCTTTATTTTATCTTAGAAAACCACTTTCAGCATGTGATAGGTGATTGTTCTTAAGTATATAGTTGTCTTCCAATGGCCTTACTTGGGCTTATTTTGATAATTTTCATTGCATGTCTTTATTAATTAAGAATATGGGCATATTTCACTAACAACTTAATAAGATGATAAAGTATCAGAGTATTTTATCCTAGCTAGTTTTGCACAGGTTTTAATGATTTCAGTACTAATAAATCAGTTTAAGAAACTCACCTACTACTTGATAAAAGATGTCAGAATGTCTGACAGGCGCCATATGTTAGATTAAAGGTGTTGCTGTGCAGTGTTATGCCCAGAGAAATGTACATTTTATTGATTCTGTCAAATTAAGTGTGTTTTAACACTTGATATTTTTCTTTATCAATAAACACATGAATGTGCTTGGTTTAGATCTTGAACATTTTTCATTATGTGATGTTTTGTTATGAAATAATTTATAATTTAGGCTTAGTGTTTTTTCCTTAATTACGTGTCTGTCTGTTTTTGCTATCATATAATATGGGAGAAGATAATTTTTTTTTTTTTTTTGAGTTGGAGTCTCACTCCATCGCCCAGGTTGGAGTGCAGTGACACACTCACAGCCACCCCAGCATCGACCTGCTGGGCTCCGGCGATCCTTCTGCCTCAGCCTTCAAAGTAGCCAGGACTACAGGCATGCGCTGCCACACCTGGCTAATTTTTGATTTATTGTAGAGACGGGGTCTCCCCAGATTGCCTGAGTGGGTCCCATGCTCAGGCAATCCACTCACCTTGGCCTTCCAAAGTGCTGGGATTGCAGGCTGAACCACTGAGCCTGGCTGAGAAGATAATTTAGAATAAATATTAAATTTACCCAGAAATTTTGTTTCACTTGCTGAAGCTAAAACTAGCAAAATTTGTAACTTAAGGGAAGAGAAAATTTATATGGTGCAGTGCCAGTTAATAATGTGGACTCCTCATATAATGGAAGTTATCAAGGCTTTTTTTTTTTTTTAAAGAGAGATTACTAAGAAGGAGGAGATGGAAAACCTTTCTAAGTTTTGAAAATAGGTACTTTTTAAGGAATAGATTAAGCACATTGCTTTTACATTATCCTTATTGGTAAATTTCCCAGAAGAAACCCCAACAAATCTGCAGTGAGCCAGTCCTTTTGGCAACTCTTGCTTCCCTTTTCATTTGTGGCTAGTCAGTTTTTGAACTTCCACTGCCACTACTCTGGCAGTTACTTGGTAAGCACTCTTTTCACTTAGCAAATACAAACAGATCTGAATTCAAAGCTTGTCTTACATAGCGTTATTGTAGCTTCATGAGTGTAGGGTCTATGTCTTTTGCCAGTACTTACTCTAAGAACTCAGGAACATGACAGGCACAACGAATATTTTTAAGTGAATAAATATGTGCTGGATGAATGAGGAGATGAATGAATGAGTGGATTTCTCAGCAGATGAATATATTAATAAAACACGAGTAAGCCCCCCCTTGTGTATTCTTTAAACTCTAGGGAAAGAAAAGTCATATTTACTCTTTCATATTTTACTCTTTGACCAAGCAAGTTCACCTATCCTTTTCATGATTACAGTGTTTCCCCTGCAACAAGAATGGTGTCTGAAACAGAGAAGATAGTAAATAAATAACTGTTGGAGAAATGAACTAATTAGTGACCTCTATTCCATTCATGCTATTGTTAAAAAAGAAATAAACAATTTTAAACTGAAATTTGATTCGAACAAAATAATTGCCCATAAAACCAAATACATCAAAATGATACTGGTCTCTAAGTACACCACATCACAAGGAAACATGAACAAACACTGGAAGACTGAGACTATTATTTCTGGAGTCGTGTTTATACATAGACAGTATTCTGGATCGCTTTTAAAAGGCAAGGAGGCTCTTCATTTTATGGGGTCTAATAGTGCAGTGAAGTTAGAGGAGATTTGTGATTGATAACTGGAGCTCGCTGGGATCAGACATGAATTAGAAATCAGATTGTTTGGTTCCCAGGCTATTGATCTTCGGCCTGTGTAGGATTGATTGCCTTCTTGCTTTAGACCTTGTCATATGTGAATTGAGGTGGGGCGACAGGTAGTTTAGGCTGGTCTTCATTATTGTCTTGAGTTTCTGGGCATCCAAGCCATAGTCACAGTTGGATCAGACTCAGAGGCTTGGTGGTAGCGTTTTCCTCTTTCCGTATTGCATAATATGCCCACAGAACCTCAGGCTTTAAATTTTGGTCCTAGAAAGTTTCCTTTTCTAGAAACGGAAAAGTTCTCTAAAACTATATTTGTTTGTTTTTTGAGTTTGGGGTTTCATTCTGTTGCCCAGGCTGGAGTGCAGTGGCATGATGGCTCAAGCAGCCTCAACTTCCTCGACTCAGGCAATCCTTTCACCTCAGCATCCTGAGTAGCTGGGACTACAGGCAAACACCACCACGCCTGGCTAATATTTTTAATTTTAATTTTAATTTTTTTGTGGAGAGGAGGTTTCACTGTGTTGCCCAGTCTGGTCTTGAACTCCTGGCCTCATCTCAGTGTGCCCATCTCGGCCTCTCTTGGCTGCCCAGAGTGTTGGGATTGCAGGGGTGAGCCACTGTGCTGGCCTAAAACCTTTTGCTCTGCTACTCCATCCCCCTGTCCCCCCCCAAACTTGAGGAATGTGACACTTTGCCCTGAACAGCAGTGGCTCCCTCCTGAGATGATTCTTCAGTTGCTGAGAGTGGGATTGCAGCGAACTGATTAAAAGATGGAAGGTGATGGGAAACCTCGTCTCTTGCTGTTACTTAAATTTGATTTAGTGTAAAGTGAGATTTAAGTGTTTAGGGTCTAGTGAAGAGGGAAACCTGAGAAACCAAGTATCATGTATTAAGAGCGAGCTATAGAATAATGGAACATGTTTTCTCACACATAAAGATTGTTGGTTGAAATATATATATTTAGTTGTAGAAAAGAAATAATGAAGTTGCCTGAAAAGATTCGAGGTCAATATATTTGACCCAAACTTATTGAATTATGTGTCACAAGTATTAAATCACCCCGAGACTTCTTGTAGTTCTCTGGTACCAAGAATTAAATTAACCCAAAGAGCTGCAGCTACTTTATTTTTCAACAATTTTAAGTGTTTATGGGAACAAATTTAAAAAATAATTATAATTTTCCCATGCAAGTAGTAGTCTATCGTGGAAGAAGACCTAAAAATGCTATAATTCAATTTAAAAAAAAATAAAAGTCACTAAAATTATGACACAATGTTACGTTTTCAGTGTTTCAGGTCTTTTAATTTTATACTTTACTATGAGCTTATTAGTGTAGCTAAACGTCAATGATAATATGACAGTGGTCATAAACATTTTTCACCGTTAAGTTGTCAGATGTGTTTTGTGGCTTAATTCTGTATATACTATATCCCTATGTAAATAAGATGCTCTGTGTGAGTCTCAAGATGGTTAAACATGAAGATTTTGTTGTATGGTGTATTAAGTGCTGAGTGATGTCTCCAGAGGCATCATATCACTTGGCAAATATGTACATATTTAGTAAGGACCTATTTCTGATGCAGAAGAAATTGAATGTATTTTCTACAGCATTGAGACAATCCTAGAACAATCCTTTTTTTGGCCCAAATAGCTAGCATTGATGTGCAGCATATCGCACTAGAAAATAGCGTGACTAATAAATTGACCCGTGGCATTTTAAGGGTAAAAATTTTTTTTTTTTTAAATCAGGTAATTTTTTCTATTTGATTTGAAAATTAAACCTTATTTACATCTTTGTTAATATGAAAGTTTCAATCACTATAAATATATTTACTGGGAAGTAGGAAAGCTGGTCTTTTCCACCTTCTTGGATTTGAATTCATTTTACTTTATTTCTGAAACCCGTGACTCTGAGTTTACTGCTTTATAGATAGCAGATTCTCCGTGTATGGTGGTTGCTCTACCCTTTCTTCTATTCACTCTTCACCCCAAACAAATGGGCTTTACTCTTTAAAAGAGAAATTAATTTAGTTAAAGTGCTCCATTGTTCTTCATCTTTCATCTGTATTTCTAAAGCTGTAGCCATACATTATTTTATTTTTTTCCTAAAATTTAACATAATTAAACTGTAAATAAACTGTTGACAAAGCCAGCTGTGATACTGGAATCATTTTCTGTATTGAGGATTGGTGAGTGAGAGCCATATCTGAAATCCCTTAATCAGACTCTTACCGATCTGAAGATAAATGTGTGAAGTATTAGAACTAGAAAGTATTTTAAGCAGCTTTCACTACATTACAGCCTTCTTTTGTGACTTATTTGGGGATATGAAATGCTCACATAATTTCTGCTTTAAAGATTATGATTTATTCAACTTTTTATTTTAATACAAAGAGATCACTTTTGCCTAATCATCACAGATTAGGAGCTACCTGTTCTTGAAAGTAGTCTCTAATTCTTTTAAAATTATTATATTTTCTCAAATGTGGGATTAGCAGTTTTTGCTACTGTTCTGGGCCAATGGTGCATTTCTCCTGAGTGATACCCAGGGAGTAAAATGGCCTTTTAGTAATCTTTGCTGTGTGCCCCACAGACAGGAGAATAGAACTCCCAGGGAGATAATTCATCACCCCAAAGGGAAGCGGGGAGAAAGGGCTTACATCATAACTTTCCATGACAACTTGATTACCTTAAGCCGCGCTGAAAATTTCGTTTGAAATCATTTTATTTAAAATGTTCTGCATAAGTTAAACCTCTCTGTATGATACTGTAATTGTGGATACATGCTCTTATAAATTTCTATAAACCCATAGGCTGTATAGCACCAAGAGTAAGCTGTAATGTAAACTGTGGTCTCTGGATGACAGTGATATAGCAGTGAAGGTTCATCGATTATAATAAATGTACCACTCTGGTGTGGGGTGTTGGATCATGAAAAAACACACACAAAAAATGTTCTGCCTAGATCGCGAAATTGAAAGAGAAAACAGTTTGTATCTTTTTTTGAGTTCAGAAAGATGAAAGTGACACACGTTTGAAAGAAGGAAGGCATTGAACATTTTTTGTGTGCTGGAGATTTTTTTAATATTTCAATAGTCATAAAATATGGATCTTATTTTCTCCATTGAATAGATTAGGAAAAAGGGGCTCAGTGTTTTGGTAACTTGCTGCCCAAGAGCACATAACGTTTGAGTAGAGCTGAGATTCACATCTAAACTTCCTTTCCCAAGTGTGTGATTTTAGTGTTAAGCCCTGCTGCTCAGAATAAGAAATATTAACATTTCATGCTTTTTCCTTCTTTCCATTTCTGGAACATGTCAGACTTTTTCCTTGCGTCTGGAACTCATTCCTCAGCCTGTCACATCACTGACTTTTTCTCATCTTTTAGGTCTTGGCTCTAATTAATGTCAACCCCCAGAGAGGCTTTTCATAGCCATTGTATGAAAAGCACCTCCCAAATTACATCATCCTATTTGAGTTCTTCTCGGCAGTCTTAGTATCTGTAAATACTTTATTTGTAAGTTTTTCTCTCTGTAAACTCTGTGAGGACAGGGATTTGCCATTTTCTTTTTGTTTCAAGTGTTGTTTCACAAATTAGTACTTGGCACATATTAGTGTAATCAGTAGCTGTTAGTTCAGTGACTGAATACAACTTTTTATGTATTTTGGATTCCTTTTAAGTATGTAGAGATAAGTACTACTTCCTCAAGAAATGTTTAAAAGAAATAATTTAAATTATACTTAAGGTTTAAATTTGAGTTGTTACTATGGCAGACAAAAGTTATTTTAAAGAAATAAGTTATATATTAATTTCTCTGAAAATTATTGGAAATTCTTATTGATGCTGTGCTTTACTAATGTAGGACATTTTATAATCTTGTATCTTACAAGATGCAAGATAAGCTTTTGTTATTTACACAAGATTCATTTCTTCAAGCGTATCTTTATGATTTAGTTACCTTCATTGTGTGTCTTACACAAAAGAAAGTAATCTCTGATATTTGGGATAATGGGATTGTGTGTGTGTGTGTGTGTGTGTGTGTGCGCGCGCGCGTGCGCCCACACACATAATAGCCACTCTCAGGACTTTGTAACATGCATAGGACTCTTACATGAGTCTTAAAAAACATTAAGCAAGGGTGACCTAAAAGCATAGAATTATAAGTAGCAAGTAAATGCTTTATCACTAGGATATGAATTATCTGTGATTACAAGCAAATTTTACAGTTATGTAAGAACTGTATAGTGTTTCTGGACAGAAGAATTTGAGGTCTATGTTACTTAAAATAGTGAGTGATTACCTTAAAAACTTTGGGTAGGTAGCAGAAAAAAATCCCAATGTTTTTATGCCTCCTACTTGATTTTGGGTAATAAATTACCATGCTGATTAGCATTCGATGATTAGTAAAATCTTATTGTTTTCAAATGTCTGCTTTCCAAAAATGATAATAATTTAAGAAGTCTATATATAATGTGTTTTGCAGTACTGCTGGGAAAGATAGCATTGTTCTTGAACCCCATGAGAAGAGCGGAGTGCTGTTGTGGGTATCTATAAAAACAAATGATACTTTTTCCCTGGGGCCTCTGACTTCCTTTTCTGTGTGCTCACAGGCCTGTGTCATGTAGCTCTTTTTAGATTCGTACCAGGAAATCAGAGGGAAGGTGGCAGGTTGACGGATAGATGAGAGGAAAAACCATATTGAGGCTCATGAATGAGTTTTGTATTTAATGCTGTACTTGAAAGTAAAGATATAGTTATGTAACCGTGCACAATATGATCTAATTATCTGTAGATTAATTCCTATGTTCATTGTATTAAAAAGTCTGGTTGCAAACTGCTTTTGCTTCCTTGGTATTGCTAATACTAAGTACCTACATGAAATAAAGTTAAAAAGGAAAACCAAATGCTTATTACAAAATAGAATAATATTTAAAAAAATTTTTAATCCATATGATGTTTGTACTTAATTTGGCTGAATCATCAGGAGTTGACTTATCCATGTATGAAGAATTAGATTCTGTCTCATACCCTGTTCTGGTGCTGACTATTATCTCTTAATGCCCTCTGATAACTCTACCTTACAGCGTTAGTGGGTCTTAAAATCTTGATGCATGCGGACTTTTTTTTTTTTTTTTGAGTTGGAGTCTGACTCTGTTGCCTAGACTGGAGTGCAGTGGCTGTTCCCGGCCACTGCAGCCTCGACCCTCTGGGCTCCAGAGATCCTTCTGCCTCAGCCTTCCAGGTGGCCGGAACTACAGGCAAGCGCTACCACGCCCGGCTGATTTTTTGATTTATTGTTGAGATGAGGTCTCGCTGCCCAGGCGGGTCTTGAACCCGCGGGCTCAGGCAATCCACTCACCTCAGCCTCCCAAGGCGTGGGATTACAGGCTGAGCCACCGAGCCCGGCTCATGCAGACTTCTTAGAGAACCTGATAAAAGCTGGCAACCCTCCCAGATAAATATGTAGACATTCATAGACACAAAATACTTATGCCCTTGGAATCCACTTACTAATTAAAAAGCTTCACTTTTGATAGAGCTCTGTGTGTGTGTGTGTTTGTGTGTCTTTGTTTACTAAAAGAATCACTGACTTTTCTTTTATACATTGAAGGGATTTCATTAGTAATATTCATCCGTGTCCTTGTTACTCATGAGGCATCATGGCAGGCACTGCAGATACTGTTGAGATGAGCCATACGAGGTCTTTGCCTCCGTGGGACTTGCACTTGGTTAAGATGTGGGGAGACATGTATTCGCTCAGTCACACATGGAGTACGTTGTGCAAAGGCGGTTGCCTGGTGCAGTGGCCAAGCAACTTTCATCCCAGCGCCCCCTTTTCATTTATTTTCCATAGCCAAGCACAAGCCAACTTTGTACAATACAAGTTGGAGCACTTGTTTGCCTGCCAGACACCCCAGTGGCCTCAGTGGGAGCAAAGCTCTAAGCAGTCTAGCTCCTGGCCGTGGAGCCACCCTTTGTAGACTCCCCTGGCTCCAAACATGCTGGTCTTATGTTAGTTCCTCTTCGTGTCTGAGGACCTTGACATGCCTAGAGTTTCTTGGCCCAGGATAATTTTAACCCCCCCGCCCCACCCTGTTTAAAAAATTCCAGTAGCTTTAGGGGTATGAATAGTTTTTGTTACATGGGTGCATTGCATAGTGGTGAAGAAGTCTGGGTTTTAAGTGCACCCACTACCCCCACCTGTGCACATTGTCCCCAACACGTGAATTTTCGTCCCTCCACTCCTTCTTCCCTCCCTCTTCTGAGTCTCCAGCGTCCGTTATACCATTCTCTGTGCCTTTGCAGATGCTTCGGTTTGCTCCCATTTACAAGTGAGAACATGTGGCGTTTGGTTTTCTGTTCCCGAGTTAGTTCACCAAATCCATCCAAGTTGCTGCAAAAGACATTATTTCATTGTTTCTGGTCGCCGAATAGTATTCCATGGTGTATATGGACCACATTTTTATTATCAGTTGATAATTCATGATCAGTTGATGGGCATTTCAGTTGAGTCCACGTCTTTGCAATTGTGAATTGTGCTGTGATAAACACGCGGCTGCAGGTGTCTTTATCCATATAACTTATGTTCCTTTGAGTGGATTCCTAGCAGTAGGGTTGCTGGGTCAAATGATCAATCTTCTTTCGATTCTTTAAGAAATCTTCATCCCGATTTCCATAGAGGTTTTACTGATTTACCCACCAACAGAGTGTAAGCATTCTCTTTCCTCCACATCCTCACCACTTCTTTTTTAGATACTTAATTGTTCTTGTCTCAGAGACACTACCCCACCCAATTGAAACAACCTTCTTCCCTGCAGCATCCGTACATGCAACACTTTGTTACATTGTTTCTTTATTAGGACTCATTGCATTACTCTGTTAACCTCTTTTACATCTTTTTTGGGGGAGTGAGGAGTCCTTTTTATTTACACTAGAATGTTAGCTCCATGTGGAATATTGTTATTCTTTTAACCAGTTATTCACAAATCGTATTCTGTAATTACTAACTCAAAAGATGACTTAGAATGAATATGTAATGCGGATATTTGACCAGATTAGGGAAGTCAAGGAATCATTTTGTGGAGAACTGAAGGGTACCTGGTACTTTTGACTAATTGAAATAAAATGCAGCTGGTAGGTTCGTTGGGTTCAGAGAACTTGGATCAAACCTAAGGGGATTCTGGCCTGTGTTTGGGATTTTAATCTTTATTCTAAGAGCTGGTGGTAACCAGGGCGTCGTCCCCATCAGATTATATTTGGAAAGTCCATTATGGTTGCTGTGAGGAGAAAGGATTGTAAAGGGGGAGGTGGAATTAAAGCATACGCAGGGGATCGGAAAGGATATTATGTGAGCTTGGGATCAAGGATCAGTAAGTGGATTATCTTACTACAGTAGAGGTAGTGAAAAGTAAATGGATTAGAGAGATACTTAAAACATTAAAATCAGCCAGGCACCGTGTCTCATGCCTATAATCCCAGTGCTCTGGAAGGGCTGAGGTGGGAGAATTGCTTGAGGCCAGGAGTTCGAGACCAGCCTGACTGGCAACATAATAAGATCCCGGCTCAACAAAAAATAAATATAAATAAATTAACTGGGTGTGGCACATGCCTGAAGTTCTCACTGCTTGTGAGGCTTTGGCAGGAGGATCTCTTGAGCCCCAGGAGTTTGAAGCTATAGTGGACTGTGAACTATAGCCTGGGCAACACTGAGACCCTGTCTCTTTAATACAAAACAAAACAAACAACTCAAAAACATTGAAATCAGACATTTGAAATGGAAGATGTGCCATCAAGGATCATTCTTGAGTTTCTGGCTTAGATGAACGTTGGTGTAGTTGACTGAGATAAAAGAGGACGGAATTGTTGTCAAGGTGTAGTTACAGATCACTTCCTTTGGTCTATTGTTTTTTTCCTTTTATTTTTACCTTTCTTTAGCTGTTTCCAAAAACTGTAAGGAATAGAAAAATTTAGACCTATTGCCTGATCAGACTTTATTAAAGTACATTACTTTAATCTACAACATAAAGATATACAGATTCGTTAATTTTCTTAATAGAGGTAGTAATATTGCTGTTTCTTTCTTCAAGAAATCCTCTTAAGATTGGCCACTCCTGAGCTGGGCTCGGTGGCTCAGCCTGTAATCCCGCGCCTTTGGGAGGCTGAGGTGAGTGAATTGCCTGAGCCCGCGGGTTCGAGACCCGGCTGAGCAGCGAGACCTCATCTCTACAATAAATCAAAAAATCAGCCGGGCGTGGTAGCGCATGCCTGTAATTCCGGCTACTCGGAAGGCTGAGGTGGAAGGATTGCCAGAGCCCAGCAGATCGAGGCTGCGGTGGCCGGGAGCGGCCACTGCACTCCAGTCTGGGCGACCGAGTGAGACTCCAACACACACACACAAAAAAAGATTGGCCACTCCTGTTATTAGTATTAGAGCACCAAGTATAATTAATGACTTACAGCCATAGTAAGCATTCCTGAGTAGACATACAAAAAACATCCTAATAAGAAAGTCCTAGTGTATGTGTATAGTTGGAATACTTGAGTCTCTTCACAATTTATGTAGAATTATACTATCTCACTGTTGTGAAGATGAAGGATGTTAGTTACGTTGATCAAGCGATTGATTTATTAAATGTTTGTAAAATATAATTTGTGACTTAAAATTGAATAATATACACATATGTTCAGTTGAGTTGTTTTGTTTATGTAGATAGACGTGTGCTTTTTTTGAGGAGGGAATATTTAAATTCAGTCCTCATTGAGATCAAGTGTAATTTTGTTTTGTTTTTGAGATAGTGTCTTGCTCTGTCCCCCAGGCTGGCGTACAGTGGCATGATCATGGGCTTACTGCAGCCTTGATCTCCTGGGCCCAGGTGATCCTCTCACCTCAGCCTTCCGAGTAACTGCGATTATAGGAATGTGCCACCATGCTCGGTTAATTTTTTGATGTGTGTGTGTGTGTGTGTGTGTGTGTGTGTGTGTGTGTGTGTGTGTGTGTGAAGAGATGAAGTCTCATTATGTGACCCAGGGTGGTCTTGAACTCTTGGGCTCAAGCAGTCCTCCTGCCTTGGTCTCCCAAAGTGTTGGGATTACAGGTGTGAGCCACCGCACCTGACCCAAGTGTCATTTTGAATTCCTTTGCTTTCACTTGTTGAGTGTTCACATCTCTGTATGAAAACTTGTTAGCCATCTGATCTACATCGTAAAATGTTATGTTTAATCACTGCATGTCTTAAGCAGTAGCCTGCTGTATTGTGTCAGCATTAAAGTGGGAAATGCACATTTTCCTTATGAAACAACAAAAAGCAACACGTGAAATTTGTGTGAAATTAAAGACTTGGCTTGTGCCAACCGGTTATTCAGAGTTAATGTTATACATACTAGAATGCATATCTGCACATAAAACTTTCTATATATATTCATGAGAGTGTTTATAAAAGGAGGATAAAGTGTTAATTTTACTACTTTTCTTTTTTTGCTAATGTTTGTTGAAATAGACTTGCCCAAAAACTTTCACTTACTCCTAATTATCTAAATTGAGATATTTATATTCCTTAAATTTTATTTTATACCTCTACTCCATCCAAACACACCAGGGATAAGCAGTGTTTCTCTTCTACTTATCCATTTAAATGCTCTAAAATCAAAACTAAACACTCATGTTTCCCTTTCTGGAAACATTTTGATGTATATTAACAGATTCTAACACTTTATAACATTTCAAATTGCAAAGATCAGTTTTAAAGTAAAACCAAGATAGAAATGGAGACTTTCATCTTAGTGTCAAATGATAGCTTCACATTTTTGGTATTAATATCCATAGTGATCATCTTATTTTGGCATACTTGAAAATTATGGACTGTGACATTATTTTCAAATTAGAGGAATATTAATTAAATTTTAAGTTGTCAGAACAACGAATTTAATGACTGTGTTTTTTACAGACAAAAGAATATTATGAAATCCTCAAGCTTTTGGGTTTTAGTAGTATTAATACTGTTGAAATAAAAATGAATTTTACCTGTACTTTTATCCATTTACATGTTAGCATAGTTAAAACAACCAAAAACATTTATTTTTCTTATTTTCCATTTTTCTGCTCATGAAAATGTTAATGTTTATACTGGTTGGTGTTAATTTTATAAAACTACTTTTTAATAACTTTTCACTCTTTCCTAAAGATATTACCTAGTTAAAATATTAGTAAATGTTAAATCTTTCCCTTTTTTTGAAGACAGTACTTCTGTGTACTTTTTGAAACTGCACTTTTTGAGTCATATGTTTCAATAGGCCCTACCTCATTTCTCATTGACTTTTTTTTTTTTGAGTTGGAGTCTCACTCTGTCGCCCAGACTGGAGTGCAGTGGCTGCTCCCAGCCACCGCAGCCTCGACCTGCTGGGCTCCGGTGATCCTTCCGCCTCAGCCTTCCAAGTAGCCGGAATTACAGGCATGCGCTACTATGCCCGGCTGATTTTTTGATTTATTGTAGAGATGAGATCTCGCTGCCCAGGTGGGTCTCGAACCCGCGGGCTCAGTCAATCCACTCACCTCAGCCTCCCAAAGGTGCGGGATTACAGGCTCTCATTGATTTTTAAGTATTAATTCGTCCCCAGACATTGATAACCAGAGAGATTGTTTAGAAGTGAAATTTAGCACCTTTTGTTTAAGATGTAGCTTTGTATTGGTTTGTTCTGCACCCGTTTTGTAATCTCAGAGAAATGCACGAGAGCACAATTGCAATGAAAAACTTAAAAGTTAGGCCACAACCTGCTAAATGGTAAGTTTTCATGGGTATGGAGACAGGTTCCTTGGAAATCTTGACTTCAGTCTGAAAAACTGGAAGTATTGGTCACCCTTTTTTCTCTACCTACACAATTAATTAGTTTTAGATAATATTCGATTTTAGTCTTTCTTATTATCATTTTGAAAGCACTTATAATGCTGCTATTTTGAGGGTTGTCTGTAACCTTTTTGTATTGATATTCCTCTCACAAAGACTATTTCCACTTCATCCACTACTGCTGCTGATTGACTTTTGTGGTTCAGTTTGGCTCTTACAATACTCAATGTCAGACTAAGTCGAAGGAAGCATATACCCTTGGAAATTATTTTGAATATTTTGTACCATTATTTCTAAAAAGTTATTGCCAACAGAGGGCAGTTGTATCTATGTAGGTACGTATACGTATCTACATAGGTATTTTTCTAGATATTTAAGGACAGGTACATAACCAATATAATCATGATTTTACTATTGTGATGGTGTTAATGTCTTTTTTGTGTTAATCAGTATAGAGTAAAGCTAAAAAGTTTATAGTGAAACTAAAGTTAGATAAGAATTTAAGAAACCCTTATAATTTCTTACTAGATTGTTTTCACAGGTATGTCAGCTCCAATAATGCTTAATTCTTTGGAGAAAATGAAAGATTAAGATGAGCAGATTTATGGTATGAAATCGGTATATAGAATGTAGATTCAAGTGAAAATGATTAGGTTAAAGTTCAAGTTTATTTTAATTCTAGCTCTTGACTGAAATGAGCATTTAAAGCCACCTCCTTAATTCAAAGGTGTGGTATAGATAGACCACCTGCTGTTAACATGTTATAAGGAAAATGGGGAGATGTAAATGCGTTTTGGTGATTTCCCTGCTTCTGAATATAAATGAAGCTGAAAGGCTTCTGTCCTATACTCTTAATAGTGAACTACTGGAGTGTTCAAATCTTGGTGTGAGAGTGAAGGCTGTTATAAAGAATTACCATTAGCCTCTTTTTTATTTTTTTATACTATGTGAATACTTGTTATCACTAGATAATTTGAGTATAATTCAGTTATAATACTTCTTCATGTGTCTCTAAATTTGGTACTTTGTAAATGTGCTTTGACAGTAAAGAGGTAATTCTTTTCGAAATGTAGAAAAGCCGTTTTACTTGAACATCATAAATTATGGATAACATGTATGACTAAGAGTTAGAGAAGGTGCCTTTACAAGGTATGGAACACCACACTAGCTAAGGGAATAAGAATAGTTTTAGACATTCCTTCTACATGAGTCAAAAAACAGTAAAACTTTCCAATTTTATTAGATGGTGGGAGGCCAGAAATTTTCTGATAACTTTGATAGTCTGTCCTATGGATTTTATCATAATCTTTGAATAGAGAATGAGATCAGTTAAGATAATCTCTTGATTCTTAGTCTCCCTCCATTTAGAAATATTTAATTCTTACTAGTAGACATAAAATGCCAGAGTTTCTGAAAAGAATTTGTTTTATTTTAGCTGATCATTCATAAAATGTTGAAATTGACTGTTGATTCATATTTCTTTTCTGGTTGTATGTCAAGATGAGGAACAGCGTGCAAAGCTCTCTAATTTTATATGTAGATAAAAAGAATGAACTAGTGTTACTTGTTTGTTACTTTTTACCTCCAGATGTCAGTGTGACATTTTAGGGAATTTTACCAGGCGAATTTTTAAAGCATTTGCCAGACCTTTTCCCACTTACAAACTTTCAGAACCACACAATTATAGATTCATTTTGGACGGGCAGCTCCTCCAACATGCCCTCTTCACGATCATCCAGGTCTTTGAAATCTTGTCATTTCCTTCTTTCTGTATGCCTCCCTTTGGAACCAACTTAATTGTATGAAATGGTCATAATCTAGCTTCAAGTCCTTCTGAAGATCATAGGTCAAGCTGAAAATTAAAGGTGAGCCTTGCTTTATAGTGTCAATTACACCTTTTGGAGCAACGGTGGAATACTGATTAAATATTTTAATGGTAAGTTTCTGACTAGTTTAATTTAGATATTGTGTAAAGTTCCTCACAGGTAACGATCAATATCAGATGGAATTAGGGAATTCTTGATCCTAGGGGGTCTCCACCTCTTTTCCTCTTAACGAAATTAGTCATAAATTAAGTTTTTGTTGAAACCTAAAACCAAGATAAAGCTGTAAGATTATGTCCTCAAGATTCCCCAAAATGTTTCACCACTTGCTTTGTTCCTGCTCTAAATTCTCTCATTGTAAGAGGAGCAACATCTTACTATTTATTAATATTCACTTGTTAATATTATTTTGTGATTAATTTATACAACTGTTCATGCAAATAAAAAGGAAAGAAGGATTTGTAGTCAAGTGGTTTGATTTGTTTTTGTGATAGTTTTAGACCTTTGAATTTAGTCTTTAAGGACTAAACACGTGACTCACTCAATGAGCAAAAAGTTTTTTTGTTTTGGTTTTTTTCCAAATCTTGATTTGCTCATGCTACTAAAGAGAAAGGGCTGGGTTGCCTATGTCTTAAACTCTCAATTTTATAGACTGCACACTCTTTCACCACAAAATCCCTGCAGCAAGTGACCTTGTCAAACCAAAGCGAGGAATAATGGGAGGCAGCCCAGGGATTGTGGCTCATTTATAAGCAGCTGTTTGCCACTGTCAGAACAAAGGCACATCAGAGTTGCATTAAAGGGGTATGACAGACAGAGTGAACAACTGCCGCCCACCTCCTAAAGAATCTTACCTTCTAGCGCTTGGTTGAAAAACCGACTGGCTGGAGCAGTTATTTGTAAGGGTTGGAATGAAAATGTGTAAGAAAATAAGGATCCATTTCTGCCACTTAACAAAGTACAGAGTTAGGAAGTGAAATTTACTGAAAGCAGCTTTAAAATGCTTTTGGCCAGGCTCGGTGGCTCAGCCGGTAAGCCCGCACTTTGGGAGGCTGAGGTGAGTGGATTGCCTGAGCCCACGGGTTCGAGACCTGACTGGGCAACTTGGCGAGACCTCATCTCTACAATAAATTTAAAAAAATTAGCCGGCATGGTGGCGTGCGCCTGTAGTTCCAGCTACTTGGAAGACTGAGGCAGAAGGATCGCCGGAGCCCAGCAGGTCGAGGCTGCGGTGGCCGGGAGCATCCAGCCACTGCACTCCAGTCTAGGCGACAGAGTGAGACTCCAACTCAAAAAAAAAAATGCTTTTGAGGGATGGAAACATTATGAGTATGTTCTGTTCTATTAGATTTTTTAATTGCTTTGTTCATTGTTGTGTAGGACTTGAACTGTGATGCATTTGAATCTGCTTAATATTGCACTGTGTTGGGACTAGATTCTTAATGCACTTTTATAAGTTTGCAACAGCAGTTAAATCTTTTTAAAATAGTAATTGAGCGTAGCCCTCTTACACACACACAGTAGAGAAAGACTTGCCTTTTATTTGTCGCTTGGTGTGTAGCCTGTCCTTTCGTTATGGTTTTGGAGGGGGTGGAGGTTCATTGTGTGACTTAGATGCTGAAAATGAGGAGCATCACCTGTGCCTGGCATTTGCACTCTGATGATACTGCTTTCACAGTGTTCCAGAGAGGTGTACCTCTTCTACTACAGTCAACAGTATGTCCTTCACGTGAACTGTTCCTGCCCCGCCCCCGTAAATCAATTATGCCTTTGCTCCAGTGGTCCAACTTTTTAAAGTGCATAAGTATAAAAAGTACTTGTGAAGCAAATCTTTATTTGTCTAGCAGTCTAGACCTTGAGAATCATCACATTTTTGTGTCTTTTAAATGAGTGTTAAAGTAGTTTAAAAAGGTGACATTTTAAAAACATTACCATATTTTAGATGATTTTTGGAATGTTTTTTAAAAGCTACATTACCAGTGCTGAAAATGACCAATGCTTACAACTAAGACTTTATATGAAATAATTGCATTAAAATGATAAGAGTTTTTGATGCCTGGTCAAAAGTGAAATTAAGATTGGTTTTATTATATGCTTCAGATGTGTTTCTGAAATATTTTTGAAAGCAGATACCTATATGTTGATTTTTTTTTTTTTTTGGAGTCTATCATTTATTTTTATCACAATTTTATATCTATTCTGTCATGAGATATT
Organism: Carlito syrichta; assembly: GCF_000164805.1. Taxonomy (NCBI): domain Eukaryota; kingdom Metazoa; phylum Chordata; class Mammalia; order Primates; family Tarsiidae; genus Carlito; species Carlito syrichta. The sequence goes on along the minus strand of NW_007221732.1, from coordinate 30,433 downwards.
TAAGATCCCAACATTTGTTTTTAGATCTGTATCTTTGTTACATTGTAATTGTAATCTGTAGGTATTTTATTTTCCTGTAAGCCTGTTAATAATAAAGTGGACAGTGTCACCTTTAATACTCATCCAAATGTGCTATGAAATTACTTTTTTCTTTGGTTCTGTTAGACCATTTCAGACCACTGGAGAAATCCCTGATTTGCACTTAACAGAGCTTTTCATGTATTAACAAGCAGAGTTACCTGCCTATCAATTAGTACTTGTTTAATTTGAGTGGTTGAGTTAAAAGACTGTAGAAGTGGACAGGACTTTGAAGATAATAATCCAGCCCCCTCATTTTTGACTTGAGGAATTAGATTCATAGTAGTTCTTGCTGATGTTTTTGTTCAGGATATAACGTAGTAAATGAGTGCAACTCAAGTCCTCAGACTAGAGAAACAGTATGTATACTTCCTGTCTTTTTATTGTTGTTCATTGCTTTTTATACAGCTCATCTACTTGTGGGCGCTCAGCTTCAAAAACTTTGAGCCATAGTGTCCAAGCCGTGGGCTGCCGTGGCAGGTGTATCAACAGCCTTGGTCTTCTCATGTGGTGGATCTGAAAGTAGATCAGATTTGTCTTCTCAATTGGGATTCTCTGAGCTCTCTGAATTGTTCTTCCCAGCCCCGAATCCTATAGTACTGAGTCTTAACTCTTATTCTTGCCTCCCTGACCACCCTGTCCTTTGTAATCGTTTTGTTTTTGAAAATGCCTGTGTAGGAACAACATTTTAATAGATATTCTCTCTTGAAGGTGACATCAAGTGGGATATTTCTCCGGATTGACATTCCAGCTTAAACATGTTTGCCTTCATCGCTGTGCATCCAAATTTAATGCTGCAATTGACATGATAGAGGTGGCAACGCGCAGTGCTGTGTGTGGTCTGCAGCCAGGCTGGTTGAGTATGAATCATAGCTCTCTTCTCCATGACCTTGGGCCACTCAACCTCTCTTTGCTTCACTTTACATATCTTTAAAAGAAGGACTAAAATATTACTGCTGGGGGATTAAAGAAATGACCGTTTAGGAAGTTCAGAGAATCATGTCTGATAAACAGTAAGAGGTTGCATCAGTGTTGGATATGGAGGGCTCCAATAGATTAATTCAGTATTTTAGTGTATGTATATAATTGGGAGTCTACAATATTCAAAGAATGACACAAATTATTAGTCTGCCCCAAAGGAATCAGGGATATGTAATTATCTAATAAGCATCACATATATTTTTAGAATTGCATTTTACCGAAATCGTAAACCTAGAAAGTATGGGACAATACGTGACTCTTTTTGTTTACTTTAAGACTCTGTGAGAGGAAAACAAAACAAAACTAAACCACTTGGTATTTTTGGGAAGGAAGTTAGTGATAGAAATTTGTGACTGGCGTTTATAGTTAGTTGTATGAATACCTCGTCCTCAGAAGTTACTGAGTGTGGCTTATCGTCTTAATAGTGATTAAATCCGTTTAAAGTGTTTACCAGGTGTTAATCATAAGTCAGGCTTGACACAGTTTAACCTTTTTTGAAAGAAAAGAAAAAAAATCTCTGTAAATCATGTTTACAGATTAAAAAAAAGAAACTGGCTAGAAATGCTTGTTTTAAAAATCTGTAATTTTCTATTTGCTTACTATGTTAGAATACTATACCATTTTAATGAATAAGGATTTATAGTTCTTAGTCTTAAATATTATACTACAGTTTGGTGGGAGTTTTAGTCTCATTTGGTAAGTTTTTAAAAGTGATCCACTTATATGTAGAAATCAACCGCAGTAAAAATCAGATATCTAGTAATTGATTTGACATTTGTTTTGTAAGTTGTTGTAAATAAATACCTCTTTACTTGACTCATTGAATGTGGATGACATGTATTTTTGGAAAATGTTTCAAAGTATATGAAAAAATGATAGCAACCTGTGAAATTTAAGTTATCATGTTTACTTTTTAAAATTATGTTTGGAAGATAGTTATATTGGGGATATCCTCTCTATGTTTGAATGTCAGATGTTGAAGAAATTATGAGAAGATTTATGGGAAGTTTGATTTATAACATATTTCTTGGCTTAGTATAAAAATATATTTGAGATTTATTGGTACTATCAATTAGAGCATGCATTTTAAAATTATTCTGTTGTGTTTGAAATTGTAAATAATTGATGAAAAGGGCTTTTTACATGGCACAGAGTCAATCTGTTAGTTTCATTTTCCCCCCTGAATTTCCTTCATTTAATCGTTTTCTTCTTACCATGAAGGGGGCATTTTTTTCATTACTTTGCTAGAATAATACTCACACACTAGCAGATGGTCACTTTCCAATTGGTTTGTCTTCAGAAAAGAAATTAAAATATTATAGTGCCAGAGAGAGATGTTGTAATGTGTCACTTTTAAATTAACAGATCATTCTTTTCAACTTTTATAACTGTAAAATAACTCAACGTCACATAAAAGGCTAAAAGCTAGAGTAAATGGTATCAAGGGAAATCCGAAATAAATACGGTCCTATGGTTTATAGTCCTGTTCTTGAACATACTAGGGATATTTCTTTTCTTAAAAAGATACATATTCATGGTAGCATTTTGACTCTACCGGATTCTCGTTGTTAGTTCGTATCAGAAATAAGCAGTTGTTTTAAAACATACGAATACTTTCTGAAAGAAGATACTTCCCCTTAAATATTTAAAAGTACTTGAAAAAAATATATATGTTTGTGTATATTTTTCCTTTTTTAAAAGAAACAGTCTCGTTCTGTTGCCCAGGCTGGAGTACAGCGGCACAATTGTTTACTCCAGCATTGAACTCATGTGCTCAAGTGGTCCTCTCACCTCAGCCTTCTGAGTAGCCTGGACTGAAGGCGCTTGCCACATCGCTTGGCTAATTTTTGAACAATTTTTGTGGAGGTGGGGTTCTTTCTATGTAGCCCAGGCTGGTCTCGAACTCCTGGACGTGAGCAGTTCTCTCACCTTGGCCTCTCAAAGCACTGGGATTACAGGTATGAACCACCATGCCCAGCGTGAATATAGACTTAAACACTTTTGTTAGCCTAACGATGAAATAAAAATCGAACATGAAAATAATTTATCTTCTCCCTTTTACCCACACCCCAAAACCCTCAATGATCTGTAACTGTTGTAACAAGATTGCTTTAGAGACTATTGCATTATTTCCATTCCAGAACCAGACTGAAAGTAGCCTTGTATAGTTAGAATACAACATATAAGTGAGTAGAATTGGAATCAGAGTGATTGGGAAATATTCTGGAGAAACTGAACTAACCTCGAAACACAGAGTAATTAGTGAACAAACTCAGGAAGAATCTAAGAATACTTGGGAGTGATTTTTGAAGAAACTAGAAGCATTGCATTTTAAAGTAAATTATTTGTCTTGACCTATCTCTGCTACTGAATTGCAGTGTGTCTTTGGGCAGTCATTTAGATCATTTCCTCGTCTTGAACAATAGCCAGTTGGATTAGATGACTCCTAAATCCTTTTTTTTTTTTGGTGCGCGAAAGTTAATTACTTAAACCCAGAATAAAAAGACACTCAAATGCAGTTACCCAAGCGAACCCAGGTATATTTGTAATGAGATAGAAGGAATGAAGTTCTTATAATAACTATTCTTTACACTTGTGTTAAAAAAAAAAATCAAGTGATATCGAACCTGAAACAAAATATCTGAATTTGATCTGAGTTTTACTGGCACTGTAGAAACAAGCCATCTCAATATGCTGCAATTTGTTTCCTCATATGAACAATGGAAATCAACATTCTCCTAGTTACCTTGCTGTGTCTAAAGTGATGTCCTACTGTGTCGCCCTTTTCAAAGAGTGAGCGTTGAAATATCCTCATCAGGGCCCTCATTAGAATGCTTTCCAGGATATTTCTTGCCTCAGATGCTTCCTGTGTCTGGCAAATAGTTGGACTTTGTCCTCTTAAGAGTGAAAAACACCAAACGGCCTTTTCTGATGTGTGTGGCAATGGGGAAATTAAGTCAGCCTGAAGTTCTCTCTTCACTGAGAGTTTTTTATAGAGCAATTTTCAGTCATCTTTTTTTCAGTCACCTTTCAGTCTTGAACATTGTGGCTTTCTCACCCTTCCCTCACCCCCTTACTTCCTATATTTATTGGAAGTACATATCCGGGACTCAAAAAATGATGGTGGGTAGAACTTTTGGTTTTGGGGGGGGGGGTAAGGCATTAATTTCTGAGTACTTGAAATATTCATCCCTTGTTAATGTCTGAGATTTTCCTATGGAATGATGTTTATGTTCAAGTTGTTACACATAGCAAACACGTCAAGAGAAGAAAGACAACCTGCCTTTGAGATTGTCCTTGCCTGCGGTTTTCCTCCCCGGTGTTCTCTCTGCTCTCCCTGGTGAAGCCGAGAGCACTCCTCCTCCATAACATCTTCGACTGCTCTGGTTCTCATTTGCCTTTCATGACTCCCAGTTCCTCCGCCACTTACAGTCTGCACCACATAATTGAGTATTTACGTATCCTTGTATGGATTTGCGATGTTTCCTCTGCTTCTGTGCTCCCTCCCCTCCCCAGCAGAACTTAAACTCTTCAAGAGAAAGACAATGTTTTTGTCTTCATCTTTCCACGGCTGCCTCAGAATGTGCTAAGAGCATGTAAGTGGTGCTCAGCAAATCCTTGATTGATTCATTGGTTCCTTTTTATCCACTAGTCATTTTCTTTCATTAAGGATGAAAATGGCTAGAGATCTCTACAGCACTCCTTCTTTTTCTGAGTCATCCCTTTTTTTTTTTTTGAGTCGGAGTCTCACTGTGTTGCCCCCAGGCTGGAATGCAGTGATTCTCTCAAGGCTGCCTCAGCCTCGACCTCCTGGGCTCAGGTGATCCTTCTGCTTCAGCCTTCCAAGCAGCTGACCAGTCACCCCTGCTCTTCTGGTATGCCAAAATGGGAATGCCCTTAGGTTATGTGGAATTTGTACAGTTTGTTTCTTGATTTTAGGTAATCCAAGGAAAACTGTGGAGACAGAGAAATGGTGATTCATGACATGTTGTTCTGTCTAGCTAGAAGTGAGAAAGTTTGTTAAACATTTGAAAACCAGCTTGGTGCTAAACACAGTTGTGATTTTTTTTCCCCTCCTTAATCCTTAAGGTTTGTAGAGTTTACTGTTTTCTACTATAACCAAGAGATAGTGCTTTCTAGCAGACCCATTGAAGAATTTTGTTTATGCCAAATATACTAATAATTAAAATGCTCCACATAGTTCAGGCTCTTTTAGTAATCATCAGAGTGAAAGTTAATGTTATCTAAAAAGAAATTATAGTAAAAAAAAATTTTTTTAAATGGTAAAAATCATGGTTTCTGTAAACTGTGTCTAGATAACCAGAGATGTTTTGATGGATAGTGGCACAGTAATGTGGAAGCAGTCTGAAAAACCTACACATTAACATGCTTAGAATATCACTGAGGGAGGGGCTGAATGCCTTTTGTGTCCATGGCACGTGTCACCGAAAAATGAGGAGTTTGTGTTCATGGTTTATGTAAGATGCTCTACAAGTCCCTCTTAGCTAGTTCTGGTAGATAGTTAACATGCGCATTATGTGTGATGAGTTAACTTGAATGTATCTAGAGTTACCAGAATTGGGAAAACAGGCCCTCAAATGATTTACTTGAACTAGGATTCTCTTGTGGAAGCCTAGGAGAGAAGGGCTGAATATAGTCTCCTTTGACTTCTATTTGAACAGAATCTCATTTTGCCACATGAATGTTTGAAGACCCTTCTCCTTCTAGATTATTCTTATTTGACCCAATTCGTTAGTGGTTAAGAGTATATTGACTATATAATATAGTCCACATCTGGTGGGCCTTACTTCTTTTCTTTTTTTTTTTTTTTTTGAGTCTGTCACCCAGACTGGAGTGCAGTGGCCGCTCTCAGCCACCATAGCCTTGACTTCCTGGGCTCCGGCGATCTTTCCACCTCAGCCTTCCAAGTAGCTGGAACTACAGGCGCGCGCTACCACCCCCGGCTAATTTTTTGATTTATTGTAGAGATGAGGTCTTGCCAAGTGGCCCAGGCGGGTCTCGAACCTGCGGGCTCAGGCAATCCACTCACCTCAGCCTCCCAAAACGCGGGATTACAGGCTGGGTCACTGAGTCCGGCTACTTACTTTCTAAAGTTTAAAATGTAGCCATGTTTTATTGACAGCATTTTTCCTACTTAATTATGTCCTTTGTTGACGGCTCAAACTGTCTCTATTTACTCTTATTTAGAATGCAGCTGGCAACAGCAGTTGGTTTGTGAAACCAAAGCACATAATTAAACTTCCCCAGTTAAGGTATGGTTTGTTTCATTGGGACAGAAAGGATTTTATGGGGCATGTTGCTTTAGCCTGGGAAGTAATGCAGTTTATCTTCAGTATGGTATATTTTATATGAGAGAATGTAAGCAGAGAATTAAAAAAATTGTAGCATTCTAACACTACTTGAGTACTAGTTAAAGTACTACCAAAAATGCTTCAATTTTGTTTTTAAGTTACTGTTTGAAGCAAGAAAATCTGATATCAGTATTCAGTGTAAATGTCGAATTAACACAGGCCAGCAGGAACATTTGTGATCATGTTCTTCTCGCATTTACTTGCATGGGTAATCAAGCTTTGACTATATTGCTTTGATGTAGATTTTTGAAGAAAATCTTTCTGCTGTTTTCCTCCTAATACTCCTCCTGTTTCCAAGATACTTTGTAGTTACTAATTCTAAAAGAGAATAAATGAATCCATTTATTTAAAATAAAATAAAAATAGGGGAAAGATATTTGAGCAATAAATTTTGTACCATGAGATTTTTTTATCTCCTTGTTACTTTCATATCCTAGTAAAGCTACCCTGATGCTCTCCTGACACTGCACCAACTTTTGTTTTATATTCTCTTCTTCCTGGCATTTGTTCAGCTGTATTATTTTTCTTTTTCTAACACTCTGAATTCTCATAATTATTACTCCGCCCCCCCCCCTTTTTTTTTTGAGTTGGAGTCTCACTCTGTCGCCCAGACTGGAGTGCAGTGGCCGCTCCCGGCCACCGCAGCCTCGACTTGCCGGGCTCTGGCGATCCTTCCGCCTCAGCCTTCCGAGTAGCCGGAATTACTGGCATGTGCTACCACGCCTGGCTGATTTTTTGATTTGTTGTAGAGATGACATCTCGCTGCCCAGGTGGGTCTCGAACCCGCGGGCTCAGGCAATCCACTCACCTCAGCCTCCCAAAGGCGAGGGATTACAGGCTGAGCCACAGAGCCCGGCTGCCCCTTTTTTTAACCATGGTATTTTTAAGATCAGAATTGTAGCCATAGTATTGACATGCTACAACTGTTAAGAGAAAAAGTCTTTAGAAACGACTTTCTTTTTTGCCCAACGTATGAGAACAACCCTATGCTGATGGATGATTATTAAAGAATCTTGCTCTCACCCCCAGAATCATCTATTGACAGAATATGGTTTCTTAAGATGCTGTTGAATTTTTTTAACCAAAGTTTTTATTAGACTTTCTGCTCTGATATTTCGAAATTGTACAATTTACTACTTGGAATTCTGTTTTTAAAGTGAAAAATGGGGAAATTGGTAATGATGTTGAAAGCAAAGATTTATTAAATGCTTAACAGAATATCACATTGAGAAACTCTTATCACATAGTTGATATTACTATTTGTGTAGATGGCGAAACAGGCTTATACTTATGCTAGGAAGTGACCAGCTGTGGAGAAACCTGATATAAATGTGACCCTGTATTGAGTTTTAAGTAAATAAAAGAAAAAGAATGAATACATTGAAACATGGCCATTTTTCTGAGGAAGACATAATTTTGATTTTCAATGTATACTGATAGAATTAAAAATTGTATTGGTAATATTGCTTATACTATTTAGTAGTTGAAGTGAATAGAGAGAACTTTAAAACTGAACGATCTAAAAAAGAGTGTTTCAAAATGATATAGCAAGAAGAACTTTTGAAAACAAGTAGAATACAAGAATACTTTTGAAAACAAGTAGATTTATATTGGAAAACAAATATCTTTAGTGGAGAATCTAGGTATACAGATAAAAACAATTATTGGAAAACAATAGAAGCAGTGTATGGAATTGGAGGCATAAAATTATCCATTTATTTCAGGATTTTATTTTATAATTATTTGAAAAATTATCACTATAAGTCGAACTAAAGGAAAAATGAAGGAAAACTGTTTTGAGCTGGCAAAAATCCACCTGGTACCATTTTCACTATTTTACTTATAATATTTGCTTTATGAATATTAGATGTAAGTTATATTGTAAATATTTATGTTTATTTTATATGTGACTCTTCAAACTCAGCGTTTCATCTATATTTTCAGAGGAATTAAAAAAATTGATGTTTAACTTTTAAGACAGTAATGATTACTGGCTCATAAGCAAGTCTTCTGATAGTACATTAGTAAATTAGTAAAAACTTCCTATAAACACAGCTGCTCGGACCTGCCACAGTGCCCTGGTTCCATTTCTTATCTAAGGCTTGATAGGAATATACTGCTGCTTACTAGTTAATTACTGCTTCCAGATAGGAAAGGAAAGGCCTTGAATTTGGCATTTGTATGGTCGCATGGCCCTGTTCAGTCAAGCTCAATGCATGTTACATGATTGCCTGAGAGGAAAAGAAAAGCGCCTTTCTCAGTCTCTGACCAGAATGCATGATCAGGCTTGGTGTCAGAAAGGGCAAGATGGGGATCCCAGCAATTATGGCAGAGGCAAAGCAGTTACCTTGACAACCAGATTGAGGATTCATTGTGATTTATTATTTACGACTTCAAAACCTCATTCTGTGATTTAATTAAGGATTGAGATTTCCATAAATCCTGTCTTTTCCCATTTTGAGCACCCTGTGACTGTCGTTGGGGTGTATGCTGAAAGTGTTCCAACCTGATGTTACTTTAAAAAAGGGATGAATTAAGCTTAGTGTATAGTTTTGTAAAAATTTGCAGAAGTCACTTAAGATAATAGTTAACAGAAATGAAATATATCTTGTATTGGGTGATGTTCATCTATACTTACTAATAACATCATAATAATGACCCCCTGGACATCTTCAAAGCAGCATGGTGGCAACAGGTGAATTTTACAGCTTTTTTGTTAAATGCAGCTTTCGGTAGTTTGTTCCTGATTTCTATTTCAGTGTGTCATTTTAGATATAAAATGCACATGTTGTTTCTTTGCAGTCACTTACATAATCATATGCCTTTTATATTGCCCAAATTATAGTCTTTCAAATTTGATTGTAATCAGATAATTCTTTCCCAGAAAGCAAAAGTTCAGCTTCTCAGAGAGAGTTAACCGTTAGGTAATTTTGTATTTCCTGTTTTCTCTTACCCAATGTTCCTCAGGTGCTTTTCACCTTTGCCTATGAAGCTCTGATTACTTATTTAGCATGAATTAATAATCAAATGTGATAAGCCTTTTAACATATGGTTTTTATTTAAGCAGCAAAATCTTTTAAATAAAAATAATTTTAAACCTTCATTGAATTCCTATTCGAAATGAAGTATTTTCATGTACTCTTTTTAATTAAAATAGTGCCTGCTTAGCTCGTTTACATTCTTTATGTCAGAATTTCTGCCTGAGGATTCTATATATAATTAATGTAAGAAAAACAAGAGGGTAGTCCCTTGGTAGAAAACTGGTAATGGATTAAAAGACCATAGCTCTGAAATTCCAGGAATGTGACACACTTTCTCAGGAAGACACACTTAGGCCTGAAGTCTAGAGATATTAAAAAGTGCCCCCTAGTGTAATTAGCTAAAGATAGACCTTCCTAATATATTTTGTTGTATATTTAACATGAAATATTGTAAGTAAATTTATAACCAATATTAAATACGATTTGTGAAGAATTATCACTTCACTTGCCCAGTAGAGAGCTCTGAGTGTCACTGAAAGCTTCAGGTTTCTTACTGAATCAATTGATAGAAAACATAAAATAGGTCTTGAGAATGTGCAGCTACCTAGGTAGCATGACGAGTGTCTTACAATGGAGTGACTAACATTAACTAGTTTAGGAACCTTAGGGAATTCTCTAAGTTAATAACCTATCCTTGGCTTCAGTTGTTTAATTTACGAGTTTGGATTAGATCTGTGCTTTTCAACTTGTGTGTGGCAAACCATTATCTGTTTGTAGAGACAATATTTAGTGGGTTACAATCATCACTTAAATGAGAGAACATAGCAAATACCAGAGTACATGGTATATAATGAGTATTTTTCACGAAGTTTGTATTGATTATACGTGCACATAATAAGCATAGACTGTTTTGCTATAAAATGTCATACTTATGAGATATAGTAAAATACTGGGCGTGCCAAAAAATGTAGACACAGTTACCTGTGTGTTACTTTTAGTTTGCCATCATGAAGTGTCTGGATGCTGACAGTAACCCCTTTGAGCACTTCTTGTAATTGCAGAAGTCAAACGTGACTTGTATTCATCATTTGTTATTGGTATATATTGAGCTTTTACAATTTCAATACAGTTTTTAAACTGCACAAAAGTGGTTTCCGTCAGCATCCAGACACTTCTGATTATGGTGAACGAAAAGCAGTACCTAGATAACATTGCTTAAAATGTGTATACTTTTTTTTTTTGCACAGTGTGTGTGTGTGTGTTTGTGTATGTATACTGGACTGTATGATCCTAAAAGTCTCTCCCAGTTCTAAAGTTCCCAAATAAAATTTTATTTAATTTAATTTATTATTATTATTATTATTTTGAGTTGGATTCTCACTCTGTCACCCAGGCTAGAGTACAGTGACATGCTCACAGCCACTGCAACCTTGACCTGCTGGGCTCAGGTGATCCTTCTACTTCTGCTTTCCAGGTAACTGGAACCACAGGTGTGTGCCACTACACCCGGCTAATTTTTTGATTTATTGTAGAGATGAGGTCTCTGTAAGTTGCCTAGACTGATCTTGAATCCCTGGACTCCGGCAAAACTCTCACCTCTATCTCCCAAAGTGCTGGAATTTTAGGTGTGGTCTACTGCAACTGACTCCAAATGAAATTTTAAATGTTTATCTCCTTCTTGGGTAGCATTATAATTTTTTAAATAAGTTTGTCACTTAGATAAGCTTTTGGGGATAAAAGTATAAGAAAGATAAAAGTCTTGATATTCTGAGAGACTGATATCTATGTAAATTGCAATTATTCCTACTTACTTGCTAAGTACGGTAACTTGGGCCTGTATAAAATTTATGAAAGCATAGTGTTTAGTTTTGATTGTCAGGCAAAGAAACTACTTCATGACATTCGAGTTTATCATTTAAACTTCTAGTTTATCATTAGAAGATGAGTACGATTTCCTTCATTTGGGGTAGAGAATTTAGGGAGACGTTGCAATCATCAGGACACTTTAGATGTGACTAGAAAGTCAGAAGACTTGCTGCCATACTTCCTACTTAGGCATCTGGAGTTTATCTTGAAGACCAGGAAACGCTGTCAAACCCATTAAACCTGCTAGGATTAGATCTGACTGTAGCAGCATACAGGTGGTAGTGTGGTTGTTGAACTGAAGTAGAGAAGAACTCGAGGCATGGTGACAATGAGCTACAAGAGCATTTGATAAACAGTCACATGTATTAGTTTGACAGTGCTCCCAGAACACACTAACTGAGTTTCATTTGAGCATTTTGGCAATACTGGGGCAGCTTTTAATATTTTTGCAAAATACCCAAGTAAAAGTGTGTGAAATGTTGAATGATTGAAAGGAGTCCGCCATGTAGATCTTCTCCATTTTAGGGTGCTTTGCTTTATTGTGCTTTACAGATATCGCACTTTTTAAAAATTGAAGGTCTGTGGGAACTGTGTGCCCTCTAAGACTATCAGCACAATTTTTCCAGCTGTATGTATGCTCACATTTTGGAAATGTGTGTAGTTTTGCAGTTTTTCAATATTTCAACCTTTGTCATCCTTGTTACTTCTGTTATGGTGATATATGATCAGTGATCTTCGATGTTATTATTCTGGTTGTTTAATTAATGTGTTACTGTGATTACAATTAGGGTGCCAGGAACCATTCCCAGGTAAGACGACAAATTTAATAAATGTGTGTGTTCTGACTACTCCATCAGCTTGCCTGTTCCTGTTTCTCTCCCTCTCTTTGGGTCTCTCTATTCCCTGACACAACGCTATCGAAATTCTCAACCTAGGCAACATCGTGAGACGTCGTCTCCAAAAAACACATCAAAAAAATGAGTCAGGTGTGGTGGCGCACATCTGTAGTCCCAGCTACTCGGGAGACTGAGACTGAAGGATTGCCTGAGTCCGGAAGACTGAGGCTGCTATGAACTGTGATCGTGCCATTTGGCTACTGAATGAGACCCTGACTCAAATTTAAAAAAAAAAAAAGAAAAGAAATTGTCCAATTATTAATCCTATAATAGCTTTTTAGGGTTCAAATGAAAGGAAGAGTCACATGTCTCTTCTCTTTAAATCAAAAGCCAGAACTGATTTCACTTAGTGAGGAAGGCATGTCAAAAGCTGAGATAGGCTGAAAGCTAGGCCTCTTATGCCAAACAGCCATCGAGTTGTGAAAGGAAAGGAAAAGTTCTCGAAGGAGATTAAAAATGTGACTTCAGTGAACACATGAATGGTGAAGAAGGGAACCAGCCTTGTTTCTGATATGGAGAAAGTTTCAACAGTTTAGACAGAAGATCAAACTAGCCACAACACTCCCTTAAGCCAAACTCTAATCCAGAACAAGGCCTCTTCATTTATGTAAAGACTGAAAGAGGTGAGGAAGCTGCAGTAGAAAAGTGTGAAGCTAGCAGAGGTTGGTTCCTGAGATTTAGGTAAAGAAGGCTTCTCCATATTTTAGTACCAGCTGAAGCCCTGATGTAGGAAGAACCTGCAGGAAGTTATTTGGAAGTTCTAGCTAAGATACTTGATGAAGGTGGCTACAATGATTTTCAGGGCAGACCAGAGCAGCTTTATATTGGAAGAAGAGGTCATCTGGGATTTTCATAGCCAGAGAGGAGAAATCAATGACTGGCTTCAAAGTTCAAGGGAAAAGCTGAATCTCTTGCTAGGGGATAATGCAGCTGATGACTAAGTTGAAGACTGCTCATTTTGAAAATCCTGGAGCTCTTAGGAATTATGTCAGATCTACTCTGCCTGTGCTCTCTAAATAGAACAAAAAAGCCTGAATGACAACACATTTCTGTGTAGCATGGTCTACTGGATATTTTAAGCCTGCTGTTGAGACCCGCTGCTTGGAGAAAGAGGCCTTTTACTATTATTGCTCCTTGACAATGCACCTGGTAACCTAAGAGCTCTGATAGAAACTTTCAAAGAGATGAATATTGTTTCCATGCCTATTAAAACAACTTTTATCTTGCAGCCCATGGAGCAAGGACTAATTTTGACTTTCAAGGAGTTTCTAAGAAATATATTTGTAAGGCTATAGCTGTCATAGATAGTGTTTCTTCTGATAGATCTTGGTAAAGTCATTTATAAACTTTGTGGAAAAGATTCATCATACTAGATGCCTTTAATTAATAAAAAAGTCATGATTCATTGGAGGAGGTCAGACAATCTACATTCACAGGTGTTTGGAAGAAGTTTATTTCAATCCTTATGGATGATGACCTTGAGGGGTTCAAGAATTCAGTGAACAAGTGATTTCAGATGTGGTATAAATTGGAAGCAGAGCTTGAAGATGTGACTGAATTGCTTCAATTTCATGATAAAACTTGAATAGATGAGGAGTTGCTTCTTGTGGATGAGCAAAGGAAGTGATGTCTTGAGATGGATTCTACCCATGGTGAAGGTGCTGTGAACAATGTTGAAATGATAACCAAGGATTCAGTTGATAAACTTAGATAAAGCAGTGGCATGATTTGAGAGGGTACACTCCAATTTTGAAAGAAATTCTACTGTGTATAAAACGCTATAAAACAGCATTGCATACTCTAGAGAAGTCTTTCATGAAAGGAGGAGTGAATCAATGCAGCAAACTTCATTGTTGTCCTAGACTAAGAAATGGCCCCAGCCACCCTATCCTTCAGCAGCTGCCACCCTGATAAGTCAGCAACCATCGACATCAAAGCAAGACCCTCCACCAGCAAAGCGATTATGTCTTGCTGAGAGTTCAGATGATTGTTAGCATGTTTTAGCAGTAAAGTATTTTTAAATTAAAGAATGTTTCATTGATTTTTTTGTATTATCTTTTTGTCTTCTATGTCCTGGATTTGGGCTTTTATTTTGGTGATCTGGATTCTTCTGCTGAAATTAGGGGTTTTGTGGTCTTGCTTTTCCAGCTTCTTTAGGTGGCTTGTTAGGTTGTGAATTTCTGTTCCTTCCATTTTCTTCATGTGTGTTTGTAGGGATATAAATTACCCTCTTACTACAGCTTTCAGGGCATCCCAGAGATTTTGGTAAGATGTTTCTTCATTTTCATTTGTTTCCAGGTATCTTTTGATCTCTGTTTTGATTTCATCATTGATCCAGGAGTTGTTTAGCATCATGCTGTTTAGTGTCCATGTCTTTGTGGGTTTTGGGGGGACTTTGTTGGTGTCAATGTTTATTTTTATTCCACTGTGGTCCGAGAAGGTGCATGGTAGAATTTCGGTCCTTATAAATTTGCTTATGCTTGATTTATGGCCGAGTATGTGGTCGATCTTAGAATATGTTCCATGTGGTGATGAGTAGAATGTGTATTCTGTGGTCTTTGAATGGAGTGTTCTGTAGGTATCAATTAAGTCCATTTGGTCCAAAGTCATATTGAGGTTCCGGATCTCCTTGCTGATTTTTTTGTCCTGATGATCTGTCTAGGGTTGTGAGTGGGATATTAAAGTCCCCAGTTATGATAGTGTTAGAGTCAATATCTTTCTTTAGTTTTCCAAGAAGTTGCTTTATGAAAGTTGGTGCACCTATGTTGGGTGCATATATGTTTAGGATAGATATTTCTGGGTATGGGATTAACAGTAGCAAATATCTGTCTGGGGACGGGGAAACACCCCTTATCAACAGGGTGCCTGAATGAAATGTAATTGTACACCTAACTCTTAACTGTACCCCACAAAACCATAATAAAAAATGTTGATTAATAAAAATAAATAAAGAATGTATATTGTGTTTGTAGACAGAATGCTATTGTACACTGAATAGGCTATGACGTAGTGTACACATAGCTTCTGTATGCACTGGGAAACAAAAGAAAAGTGAGAATTGCTTTATTGCAATATTCTCCTTATTGTGGTGGTCTGGAACCAAACCAGTAATAGGTCAGAGGTATGCTTGTTGATTGAAATTTGCCATGTTGATTAAATAAAACTCTAGTGAGAAAAAATGTTTTGACTGGATACTTTTAGCCTATGCATTCCCTATGTTGTATTTTTTTTTAAATGGGAATTTTTAGAGTTCAGTAATAGTAATAGGTTAGAAAATGACCTTGATACAATCCTTTCTTCTTCAGGTTCTGGTCAGCATCTTACCTGTTTCAGTTTATATATTCTTGATATTGAGGACTTAAAAATATTACCTTTTCTGAGTCAAAATAGTTTTCTCTTCTTTTTTCTTTTTGAGCTGGCAGAGGGGTCTCACTTCATTGCCCAGGCTGCAGTGCAGTGGACACGGTCCTAGCTCTCTATAGCCTCAACTTCCTGTGCTAAAGTGATCTCCCTGCCTCAGCCTCCCCAGTAGCTGGTACTACAGATGTGATCCACCATGCCTGGTAACTTTTTTTTTTTAATTGTAGAGATGAGGTCTCACCAAGTTGCCCAGGATGATTTCAAAACCCTGGGCTCAGGCAGTCGTCTTGCCTCGGCCTCCCAAAGTGCTTGGATTACAGGCTTGAGCCTTCGCGCCTGGCTGATTTTTCTTTTCTTTTTTTTTTTTTAGGAGACAAGTTCTCACTTTGTTGCCCATGCCATTCTCAAACTCCTAACCTCAAGTAACTCTCCTACCTCTGTCTCCCAAAGTGTTGAGATTACAGGCATGAGCCACTGCACCCAGTCCTCAAGATAGTCCTCTGTATTTTGGTCTTATGCTTCACTCACCCGTCTCTCCCATTTCACGTAGTTGACCTGCGGAATTCTTTTCAGTAGTGTTTTCTTTGCTTAGGACATGAAGACCACTCAGTAAGTATTTGAAAGATGAATAAATGAGCTAACCATACTAAAATATGTGACAAAAGTGGGGAAGCAAAATTGAGTTTAAATGATTAAAAATGGAGTTATCTCAAGGACTTAAAATTTCAACTTTGATCCAATAATATTTGGACATATGATGGGTTTACTCTTGGTATATCAACATATATTTTTTGTTCACCCACATTATTAGGTGGTTATGATCCACTGTCTCTATCCTCATGCGATTTTCTTTTCCATCTTTAGATAGAAAGTTCATGAATTCTAATTATAGCATGATGGACACTGGGAAGATATCCCAATGAAATTATACCTGAGAAGTTAATGTAGTTATGTAGTTTCTTTTTAAATATAATCATATCATTTCTTTTACTGAAGTGCTGATATAAGATTCTTGACACTACAATCCCTCTCATTTTTGGAAACTATATAGCATTTAACACATGCTGAGTTTGCAAAGCGAATGGTAAGACCATTTAGAAATGGTGGATGTACCAGCGTGATTATTTTGGAATGGTATAATCTTGTGAGCGAAGTAGGGGATTGAGACATAGGGGCCTGGGCAAGATGACACCCCCTACATAAACATTTAAGCAGTTATTTTCCAGCTTCAGAATGCTTTCTCCACGGTATTCCCCTAAAACACTCTAGGGATTAGGATAACTATATGTATGGCTCCCTGGGTAGAAAGAGTTTTTTCCACTTTCCACAGAGGACAGACCCATACAGACTTCCAGTGTATGTTTATTCCAAAGTAATATGCAGGTAAGCACATTTCCTCAGATAATGAAATTGAATTTTAGCAAGATGATTAATTTATTCACAAGCAGACTGTGCTAGACAATATGAAAGCAAAGGTGACCAAGGCAATAAACCAAGACGTAGAACCTTTTAGTCTGTTTCCTTTGATTCCTGCAGAGGTTTTGCAGTCTTTGATCATTAGTATGGGTAATAAAAATTGCTGACAACTGAGTGCTCAGAAAAAAATGGTAATAATGTTACATGTAATGGTGTTTTCATCATTCAAATGTTTGTTACTGGCTTTTGGATCACTTTGAAATTTTTGTCTTATCAGATTTCCAAGTAAAGTCTCCACTTGTATAATATTCAAGTGTTTCTTTCTAGGTAAGGGAATTTTATATTCAGACTTATAGTTTACAAAATGATTTTAGTGCAACTGTTGGAAAATTTATTTAAAATGCTCACAGTGCATCTAAGTGCCCAGAAAAGGTTTTTCAGGGATTTGTAAGGATTGCAGTGAATGCCCATGGTCAGTGAAACAGGCTAAAAGGGTGCTGAAGTGAAGTGGCCTGGAAACCAAAAGGTAACTACTTATAGGACTTGACAAGGTCCCATTGTGTCATGAACAGAGTATTAAAGCCGGTCTTCAGATTTCCTTTGTAGTAGTATGACCTTGGATAAAATACTCTCATGTCCCCATTTTCTGAACTGTGAAGTTAATATCGTGTATGAATTAAGTGCTTGCTATAGCTAGGCACTCTGCTAGATGTTTGGGATTAAAAACATGAATAAGTATCCATTTCTGCCTCAAAGAAATTTTCTTTATTAAAAGGAAAAAACAGATAATTTTGAGGCTGTTGTGAATAGTACAGGGGATGGTCATGGATATGTTGCTGGAATGATGTCACAGTTAGGAAATTGAGGAGGTAAACTTGAGTATGTGCTCAGAGAAAAATCCTCAGAGTATATGTTTCCTGTTTCTAGTCTTTTTTTTTTTTTTAAGTCAGGGTCTCACTCCATCTCCCAGGCTGGAGTGCAGTGGCATGGTCATGGCTCACTGCAGACTCAACCTTCTGGGCTCAGGTGATCCTTCAGCTCTGCCTTCTGAGTGACCAGTTCCACCATGCCTGGCTTATTTATTTTTTTATTTTTTGTAGAGACGAGGTCTTGCTATGTTGCCCAGGCTAGTCTCAAACTTCTGGGATTACAGGCATGAGTCCCCACTGTGCCTGGCCTCTGTTTCTAGTCTTAAAAGGAATGAATAAGAATTCATCAGGTAACCAGGGCATTCTGTAGACTCATCCAGGTTAATTGTGAGAATTGGGTTAATATTCTTAAGTCTTGGTAAGTAACGATCCCCTTTCTGACCCATCTGCCTGTGCACTGTGTGTGCATGTGTGAATGCATGTGTGTGCATATGTCTGCACACACAACGGACATTGTGATCTTTGTTCTCTTTTAACAAAAGTATAGGAAAGAGAGAGGGGAACAACAGGGACTAGCTTATTTCAAATGACCTGCGATTATGATTTCATAATCTGCAAATTACCTATGTATAATCTATTAGTTATATCTGATATATAATTTAACAGTTAGGCTGTTTTCCTTTGTTGGCTGGTGAGGGAATTCAGAACTTTTGTCAGCTACACTAAGGAAACTGGAATGACCAGGTTTCTAATGCACCACTTTTTAGGAAAAGTATCCTGGCAAAATTGATCACTTCCAGTTGTCAAGTTCTGAGTACTTCACGTGTACCAATTTATTTAATCTTCACAAAACTTGATGGGATATAGGAGCTATTACGTTTCCATTTTTGCTGATGGAGGAGTTACAGTACATAGTTTGGTCTCTGAACAGGATCATTTGACTGGCCAACAGAGGAACTTGGTTCAAATTCGGATGGTCTGTGTTAGACATATGACAGGTTCCTAGAAATAAGTCTTCTTGTCTTGGAAGTCTTGTATTATATGCAGCCAACAACCAGGTTTTAAGACACACAGGGAAGCAAGCAAATGAGTCAGTCTATGCAATGTAAAGTGGATACTTTCCTGCAAGTTAATTTAGTTGACAAGTTTGCAGAAGGCTGTTTCAGAGCTGAGCAGACACTGGAGGTCAGAAGTCCACATCACCAAGAAGGTGAAGGGAGCATCTTACCAGAAGGCGGAGTGGTTCTTCCTTTCCACATTCTCGTGGGCTTCTCGTGGGCATTCGTGGGAGTTTAGATGCACTGGCTCTTCTCTTGGTCTTCTTAGAAAGATTCAGTATACAAACGTGTGTGTACCACAAGGCTCCTCTCCTTGAATGTGCTCCACCTTTGGCAATAATTTCCTTCTTTCTGAAAAAAGTGTTAGGTTTTTCAAACACTCATGAGTGTGATTTTTGCGGTCTTATGCACATAGTTTGTGAATGTGCAAAACTTAACATCCCATCTCTGAATTGAATCTTTTGATAGTTTTGTGATAGTTTGATATGGTCTTCTGCTGGGGAAGGCTTTTTCTTTCTTGAGTGGGAGTCTCACTCTGTCGCCCAAGCTGAAGTGCAGTGGCACACTCACAGTCACTGCAGCCTTGACTTGCTGGGCTCAGGCGATCCTTCTGCCTCAGTTTTCCAAGTGGCTGGAATTACAGGTATGCGCCACCACGCCCAGCTAAATTTTTAATTTATTGTAGAGATGAGATCTCTCCAAGTTATCCAGGCTCGGGCTATCCTCTTGCCTCCGCCTCCCAAAGTGCTGGGATCACAGGCATAAGCCATCATGCCCAACTGGGGATGTCCTTAAGAGAGAGAGCTCTTGAGGCCTTGAGGAGAGGGTCACAGACATATCACTTACAGGACGGAATTGCAAATGGGGAGAATGGTGTGAAGAAAGTTACAAACGCAGGAAAGCACATATCGGGTTTTATATAGTGAATAAGTGACTTATGACTCACTTCCATCGTGTAAACAGATGAACTGTTACTTAAATAGATTATGTTACAGGTAAATTATTAATTTTTTTTTATAGTAACACCTTGGTGCCACATTTACCATTTACGTCTCTCTTTGATTTAGTTTATTTCCAGAAAAATGGTTTACTCATTTACTTTTGAGCATGTGAAGGTTAACACAAATGACAACAGAGTGGCAGCCATGAGACACACTGGGGAGAGGCTTGACGAAATTGGGGGAAATTGGGATTGGACAGTAGGAGGTAATCGGGTGGTGGGAGAGGGTGGGGGTTAGGAGAAACCTGAGTAGTGTGTGGATGGATGTTGCTTGAGCAGAATTATACTTGTTGAGGAAATGTGTCTGGGCACAGGTCGTCCAGGTATAATGAACAGATCGCAGCTATGACAAGGGAACTGTGATGTAGAGAAGAGGGATGTATGCAGTCTTTGGATAAACCCGGGCTCTCCTTGTCTACTTGGGGTACAGGCTGGTAGCTCTGAACATGGAAAGCTAAAGATCTTGGTATTTTCACTTGGATTCTCAGGGTGAGAAATTGTATATTTTCCAGATTATTCCCAGAAAGGGGGACAAAAGTTATGTCATCCTCCTGTGCTGGGTGTCTTTTGTAAACCCACTCACCTTTACTCGCTTAATCCAAGTCCTGTTTCTTGGTACCGTAGGTTGGTGGCTAGTTTTCTTTTTTCTTTTTTTGAGTTGGGGTCTCACTCCATCACCCAGACTGGAGTGCAGTGGCCGTTCCCGGTCACCACAGGCTTGACCCGCTGGGCTCCGACGATCCTTCCGCCTCAGCCTTCCGAGTAGCCAGAATTACAGGCACGCGCTACCACGCCCGGCTGATTTTTTTTTTTTTTGAGTTGAAGTCTCACTCTGTCGCCCAGACCGGAGTGCAGTGGCTACTCCCGGCCACCGCAGCCTCGACCTGCTGGGCTCCAGCGATCCTTCTGCCTCAGCCTTCCAAGTAGCCGGAACTACAGGCGAGCGCTACCACGCCTGGCTGATTTTTTGATTTATTGTAGAGATGAGGTCTTGCTGCCCAGGCGGGTCTCAAACCCGCGGGCTCAGGCAATCCACTCACCTCAGCCTCCCAAAGGCGTGGGATTACAGGCTGAGCCACCAAGCCTGGCTTATTTATAATTCTTTTGCATACTTTTCTGGGAACCAAGCTCCAAATCACTAAATATTATTATTGCATTATTTGTAGTATTTAATTTTACTTGTATTTATTATACTATTTAATATTGTAATATTCTTTTTTAGGGTTGCATCGTATTCTGTGTTATTGATGTTCCTTTAAACCACTTACTTTTTATCCAAATCCTTGTCAAATTTTGGGATTCTTTTTAGAATATATTCTTCTTACAAATGGGATTTGGTAAGGCTCTTTTCAAGAAGAGAGTACCCGTTCATAATCTCAGAAATGCATGGTGCTGTCAGTTTTATAAAACCCATGCACACGAATCTTTGGTAATTAGGAGAAAATGTTGCCAAATTTTAATTTTTTGCCATCTTTTTGTTCTTACTCATTAAATTGAATGTTCTATATTTGCTACTTATGTTGGTTTCATTTTCCTCTTCTTTTTCTTCCCCTACGTCGACATTGATATTGTTCATTTGTAAGCACTTTTCATGTAAAATATTTAACCTTATGTTATTCATTTAGACAGTTTATCTTAGTTCATTCTTTGGTGTTTATTTTTTTGAGACAGTCTCACTCTGTCACCCTGACTGGAGTGCAGTGATAGCATCACGGCTCACTGCAGCCTCCAACTCCTGGGCTCAAGTGATCCATCACTTCAGTCTCCTCAGTAGCTGGGACTGCAGGTGTGCGCCACCACACCTGGCTGATTTTATTTATTTATTTGTTTATTTTTTATATACAGACGAGGTCTCACCATGTTGTGCAGCCTGGTCTTAAACTCCCAGGCCCAGTCAGTTCTCCTGCCTCAGCCTCCCAAAGTACTGGGATTGCAGGAGGATTAGAGTCTCCCAAACTGATGAACCACCGCACATGGCCTGATGTTTACCTTTTATGGTGCTTTGCACTGTTGTAGAATGCTTCAGTATGAGAAAGATCAGTTCAGATTTTGGGTGACTTTTATTTCATGAATTTTGTTGCTATTATTGGATTAGATTTACCCATGTTTTCTTGGTAGCAGTGTTATGCTATTCCAACACTGAGGTTATTAACCCATTCATGTTTGGAGGTCTTTTGTGACTAGCACTTGATACTTTGAGCAACACAGTATGTGTGCCTAACAAGTGTATGTGTTTTATTTCAGAGTTGCTTTAATTTCTGATGAATTTTAGTTTCTATTTGGTCAGTGTTTTAGGGGGAAATACATTTTTGTGTCCATCAGTATTTTAAGTGAATTTCATATCATACCTATGTTTCAAATGAAGGGACTGGGATGTCATAGAGCTCTTTAAGTTTAGAACAAGGATTCCAAACCAAGTCAGTTAATTTTTTGTCCAGGGTTTTTTTTTTGTTTGCTATAAACAGTTACCCATTTTAGAATGCAACACTGAACATTGAAGTAGTTTGATCTCAACATCTGTACAGATTATTAAGTTTTTTAATATTAAATTTTATTAATATGTTAAAGGGAAGTAATATTTAAAGACAACATTTAAAAAACACAATTAGTCACCTAAATACATCGACACTTGCCCTTTTAGGATTTTGGTAAGCAGATAACTTCTTAGGATTTTGGTAAGCAGATAACTTACTTTAAAAATCTTATTCTTTCTTCGTTAGCTCTGTGATAAACCACAGGCATCATATCGTACTGTCTTAAATCTGTTTGTATGCTATGTGAAAGCATCCATTGACAAGAGGAAACTGATTTTGTCTAAGGCAAGTTGTCATAGTGGTTGGCCAGTGTTTTCTGTAAATGGCTACATATTAAATATTTTAAACTTTGTAGGCCAGCAGGCAAAAGTGAGACTGTTACATAGGTTTTTATATGATGAGATAAATGAATAGCCAGTATACACTGAAATTTAAATTTCATATATTTTTCATGTGTCATGAAGTATTATTCTTTTTATTTGTTTTAACATTTACAAATATAAGAGACACTTTTAACCATGGACCATGGAAAAACTAGTCATCAGACTCTTATTTAAATGTAGTGTTGTGGGTGTCTGATAGACCTGATTTGAATTTCATTTGTACAGTGTTTGAGTGCTTATTATATACTAGTATTAACTGTGATACTAATATCACAGAAATTTTGTGAAGTTCATCTGTAAAGAAACTTGTTAACATTTTGCCAGGTCAGCAAGCAGCAGGAGTAGAATTTCAAACCTTATCTTACCTGGCAGAACCCGGGTTCTTTCAGGTGCCCATTGTTATCTATTTTGTGCCAGGCATGGAGCTAGGCACCGCACACACTGCCGTGAATTTGATGCGTTTCAGAGTCACGATGCTGCTCCGATTTGGGAAATGTAATTTTCTACAACATGCCTGTTGTCATTATAAATCAGGTTCACCTAAACTGACTCTCATTTTCTGATAAGAAGCATTTGCTTGTTTTTGCCACTCTTATCAAGCCTTTCTTCTTCTTCTTTTTCCTTGAATAGTAAGGAACTTTTTATCTGGTAACATTCAGTTTCATATGGATGAAATTAAAAGAATTTGAAGTTGTAAAGGGAAATAAACATCACAAGTACCAGGCAAGGGTCATGGCAGCACAGGCTCAGACAGGGCACCTGTGCGCCTTTTTTTCTTACGACTCCTTGAAATTTGCCAGAATCTCTGTGTCCAGAAGCTGGAACTGCTGTGTCCTCTGCACCGTTGGTGCCTGTGGGGAGCAAATATGAAAGACAACAACGGACCGTAGTGTAGAGGGACAGGGCTCGAACCATCAGATCTGCTGCCGTGCTGGTTTTCCAGTTCCCTTGATGCGCAGCTTGGCAGTTAAATACAAGAAATGCTGTAATTTTAACGGCAGGAAAGTAATATAATTTCTTTTTTAAGGTAGCATTGGATAAATTCAGCGTAAGATTCAATGTCTCTCTTCCTCCTTCCCTGAATGTTGTGTTGACCTAGACTCGGAAATCGTTTGCGTGTGTTCTTTAAAACCTCCTTATTTCATTAAAAATTGAACACAGCCCAGGGGGGTGGGGGAGACGACACACCTCATCAACAAGGGTACCTTGCATAATGAACATTTGTATACCTAATCCTGAATTGTACCCCACATGTTTAAAATTAAAATAAAAAAAAATTGAACACACCTCAGCAGCAAAACACACAACTGATGATACCTGAACCAACCATGAAATCAGAGTCATGACATTGTCATTTAAGGAGGGATTTTGTAACCTTCTTGCCATTTTGGGCCATTGGTTTCTGTTCTTCACAGTATTCCGGTGAGTAGGACACCCCTGTGTGTCATCTCTTTGCTTCAGAGAGGATTTTTTTTTTTTTTTTACCATCGGCTGAGCGTTTGAAGAAGTGGTAGCGTTGCCTCCAGCTTTTCCCAGTACTGTCTCATGGAGGAATTTGAATGTGTTGAGGACACAGATACATAATGAATGACTGAATAAGCAATACATACATGCCATTTTCCTTTGGTAGTGGTTGGGATTATTTTTAGTTTGCATCCATTGTCTTTTGAGAAGGCGTTCCCAAAGTGTGCTTCTCACTACCACATGTGATTTGATTTACTGTGGTGTGTTGCAGATTTTATTTGGTCCAGGAGCATTCATTGAGAAAAGTAATATCACAGTAGTTACAGTGTTCACTAGAGTATTTTGTTGTTGTTTTTTATAGATCACATTACCCTCCTGGTTAGTTCCCACTGGCTCCATGTATCTTTTAGAAATTCGTCATTTAGCAATAACCTTCAGTTTTGAAGAAAGGGGCTTATATGTGTGTTATTGGTGACATTCTGTATTTTAAACATTTTATGTTATGTAGTATAATTTAGAGTCAGATTGTAAGCAATGTTTTAAGGGGAAATTTTAAAAAAACAACTATTGTATATGTCAATTTTTTCTAAAGGCAGAGAATTACTTTAGTACGAATTTTTTTTTTTTCTAGAAACCTGTTAGAAAATGCCTTTTTACCCCTCGTAGAAAAGACTTTCTGTCATGGTCAGTAGTATTAGTGTGTTCAATTTTTTAAAGTCCTAATTTACAGTTATTTGAGGTTTTAGGGAAACAGTACCTTTTTGAAAGCGTATAGGAAGACATGAAATTGTTCTTTTCTTCAGTGGCTAAAAGGTAAAAGGATGGAACTTTTTAAATGATTGAATTGTTAGTGTGGGCAGCAACTTGTGGAAAGTCGGGAGTTGACCAGTGTTTCAGTCTGTGTTAATGTTTCCTACCTGAAGTGAGAAATAAATACCGCATAGGAATGTTTGTGGGACTGTAATGCTTTTCCCTAGCGGACACTTGCTTGACTCAGCAGTGCCTGGACATGATTACCTTGGGATTCCTGTTTGGGATTGAGAGAAACGAGTGGGTGGTTACCATGCAGTTTCGATGTTGTTAACTCAAATAAGTCCTGGAGTTGGTATTAATTGGCCTCCTTATGGATATTTTTATTGAAGAAGCTGTTGTTACACAGGTAAATTCATACCTTTAGCGTTTATTGTTGCCTAATAAAAAAAGTTCATTGATATGGAAATCTTACATTCATATACATTGTTGTCAGTCTTGGGATTCAAATTAAGTGTACCTTTTTAAACATGAGATTTTGGTCAATAGTTTTCTGTGTGGCAGTGCATTCACAAAAAGACTTAAAATCTAAATTTTCACTCTCTTTGATCTGGGAGATCTGCCTGGGAAATACTTTAAATGGTCTTCACACTAATGAGTTTAATCATGAGACTTTAATACAGCAACAGGAAAGCAATGGCATTATTTAGCCAGCTTGGTTTGGAATGAGTCACTGGATGGGGAAACAGCTTACCCATTTCTGCATTTTTGCTTCTTATTTAATTACTTTTAAGAGCAGAGCAGATGCATACTCTGAGGCTAAATGGGGGGAGTGAGTTAATGAAATTGCTGATAATCAAAGGGTAGTAAAAAAATTATAAAAGAAGATTACATTAAGTAGTTAATGTAAAGATGGGAAGAAATTGTTATATCCAAGGAGATGGTGAAATTGTTTTTTAGTTACTCTGTAAATTATTTGCTAGTTTCTTTATGACAATGAATATGTTATGCAGAATTACATAAGAACTGAAACTTGCTAGTTCAATATGAATGACTTGAGAAATTGCATTTCTGATTAACTTAATGTTAAAATGGTTTTAACTACAGTAGTTATGAAAAATTATAAAGAATATTTCCTGTTTTCCTAAAAAAAAAAAACCAAACGGGGTAAAGTTACTAGTCTGGGTTTTTTAAACCTTTTTAAAAATTTTACATAATTACTAACCACAACTTTGGGATGATTTTGAACTTCAACAGGTAGTTGGTCAGTTAAGGGCATATTTTCATAGTTGGATCCCACTGATAGGAGACTCTGGTGAAGATGTCACTGTTGTCATGTTTATATTCTGGATTGTTAGATAACAATTTCTGATAATGTGCCTAACTTAAATTTATAAACTCAAAACTTTAAAACTAATATGTAAAAAAAAAGATAAAACTGCTCCTTTTCTCAAAACAACTTTTATGTTCTGGTTTAGAGTATGTTTGACATCATTTTGTACATAAGAATTACAGTAGTAAATAAAGCAAGAAAAGCAAATAAAAATGGAATGAATTTGCTTCCAGGCACTGTGTTGGAAATCAAGAAACAAAAAGAAATAGGACTCACTTTCTGTTGAAAAACTCAGAGTCCAGTAAGGGAAGAATGCAAGTACAGAGACCCTTGGAATGTGTTACCTTCTCTGATTAAGGTGCTCATAACTGGTCATTCATTCAGTTCATTCATATATCTCTTTATTTGACAGCCCCTTATTTTGTGTCATCTATAAAGAGCACTGTACACTGGTTCTACACTAGTTTTTGGAATGGTAGTGGTGGACCAAACAGGTGATATCTTTCTTCAAAAAGGTCTCATCCACCCATGTATTTACTCAGGAACAAGGATCCCTGTCATTTTTCTTCACTGTATCCAAAGTGTCTGGAAGAGCACTAGGTGCTCAGTCCTTTTTTTTTATTGGAAGAAACAAAACAGTTGACCCAAACCCTAAACTCAGCTTCTTCTTTCCCCTTGTCAGGAAACCCTTGAACTGAGTTTTGCAGAGTAATTGTTGCCTGAGAGAAAAAGTGAGTAGACCATCCTCTGCAGAGGAAATAGTGTAAACATAGGCACTTAGCAGTTGTGTAATATTGAGGCTCTGTATGAAATTTACTGTTAAAAAAAAAAAAAGAATAAAAATATTCTGTATTTTTGAACCTTGGAGAGTTATACCTATATCATGAGACAATTAAGAGCATTGCTTTTGGTGTCATAAATTATTTTTAATAGACATGCCTATCAGGAACCTTTTAAGTTCAGTTTTGTACTGATATTATTTTATAACTTAAATTGTTGTGTTTTAATGATGCTTGTGAGTTAGTAATCAGTGTTGGATAACTTAGAAGTTTTAACTAGGATGGATCAATTTTTTCTAATAAAGAATTTAACCCCAGAATGTTTTGAAAGACTCATGGCATATACTTTCCTCTT
Source organism: Carlito syrichta (assembly GCF_000164805.1). NCBI lineage: Eukaryota > Metazoa > Chordata > Mammalia > Primates > Tarsiidae > Carlito > Carlito syrichta. The sequence goes on along the minus strand of NW_007221732.1, from coordinate 2,958 downwards.
AAAATACTAAGAGTCTTCTCAATTCTATAATTACATTTTCCTTAGAGCATCCAGAGTGTCCAGAATTTTGTGACTCTTTGCAACTACTAAAGCTGAAGATTTTTTTCCTTGCAGTTTATGTAATTGGGTTCAATTCTGTATTTTTTTATTATGTACTTATTTGCCAGGAAGTGCTGGTGTATATCTCAATATAACTCACAGTATTTTGTGTTTAAGTTGATTTTGCTTAATAAAATATTGTAAAATTCAAATAACCTCTATGCAAATTCCTCTTAGGGGAAAAAAATGTTTTTGAAGTGGTTTATAATTTAAAACTTAGTGAAAATAAACAACAGCTTCTTTAGCTGGGCGCAGGGGCACATAGTACCTGTAATTCCAGCTACTCGGGAAGCTGAGGTGGGAGAATTGCTTGAGCCCAGGACTTCGAGGCTGCTTGAGCTGTCCTCATGCCACTGCACTCCAGCCTGGACAACAGAGCAAGACCCTGCCCCTAAACACACACACACACACACACACACACACCGTAATAACCATCTTCTAAAAATGACACAAAAGCAAAGGCATATCACTTATTTAGGCCGAGTTGTTAATTTTGTAGTTACATGATCTTAGTGTTTTGTGCTAACCAAGTTTATTTGTATACAATATTGCTACATTTTCTAGTCTCGTGTGCTTATGATGGAAAATGACATTTTCTTTTGTTTTCTTTATTTTCAGCATGGAAACAAGTTCAAATGTGAAAAGTAGTTTTCTTAGTTCATAGTTTAGGCTCTTTACATAATACTGACAGGTAAAAAGAATTATAAGCGAACACAAAAAAGTAGCTATTTCAGTAGATATTTTTGATAAAAGTATTTAAGTAGAACGAATCAAATAAGTAAAACAGTGATCATCTACAAACTTACATGAAATAGGTTTTTATCACACTGCCTTTTAGTATAAGAAATTTTATTATTCATTCTTGATTTTTAAATTTGCGGTTAGTGGGTTTCGTGAATATGCAGAGATAAATGAAAAAGTTGAGCTATTAATGACTTAATTTTACTTCTGACACTTTATTTCCCTCTAAATTAAGATGAAATTGAAATGCGTTTTCTGGATGCTCCTAAATTTCGGTTTAGCTTGATTGAAATCATATCCCCTCCTCTTGAAGTATTTTTCTCATTTCCATTTTGGGAAGAGATCTTGCTAACATACACAAACAGGAATAACTCAGAGATTTCATACGCCACCCTGGTAATAGACTGTGGCCTGAGTTAATGTTTCAATGTGGCTTGGAGTCACAGCCTCAGTCTCATACGGGCCCTGGTAATCAGAAGGCATGGTGCTTCCTGGGACCCTCCGACAGCGTGAGCAGTAAGCGTCCATGACAGAATTTGGTTCAAGGTAATTAAGAAGAACAGTACCAGAAAAGTTGAGGCTTTTATATTAACAGCCTAGTAAGAACACTTTTGTAGGAATGTGTGATGTTACAGAAGTGTA
>NW_007221732.1:0-769 GCF_000164805.1 Carlito syrichta | reverse complement strand
CCCCCAAGACTTGCAGCAGCCAGTACGCCATAACTATGCTCTCTACACAGGGGTCCCCAAATCTGCTGCTGATTGCCAGCGTTTAGAGAGGCATTTAAGTAACATTGCTGGGCTTCAAATCGTAATTTCATTCTCACTGGATAACTTGATCTTTCTCTGCCTCAGTTTCCTTTTCTGTAATGTGGTAATAATAATAGTGCCTGCCATATGGTTGTTTTGAGGATCGATAGTCAATAAATATGTGTACAGCCCTTAGAGGGACTTCTGAGGATGGAAAATCCCCCCGCCAAAGTATAAAATTGGATAAAATTGTCAGCCACACCCATTTTGGGCTCTGGAAATTAGCCAAAGCCAAACAACAAAGGGGGAAGCATCTATCTATGGAAATCTACTAGAACTTAAGGTCTGAGCAGCGGAAGTCGAAAGCCTTCTGACATGTGGTTACCCCTTCTTCCCCTCTCCCCCGCTTCTTACTCCTTAGCTGTGTGTCAGTGTGGTAGTCTCATCAGGGCAAAGCTGGCCTTCAAACCCAGTCGCTTTGCTGCCATGGAGTGTTGGCTTGATTTGGAGTGGAGAGTGGAGATCCTTGCTCCAGGGTGTCGTCAGTGAAAGTAGCAAACGCTGTGGGGAACTAACGGGGAAACCCCATTACTCTGCGAGCCTTTGGGTGTGGTTCTGGTTGGGATGACTGGAGAGCCAGGTGGCACGTAATAGGGAACTCTGGTGATGAAAGAACCGTGCGTTCTCTATGGATTCTTGATGAACTGGG
>NW_007221731.1:0-2047 GCF_000164805.1 Carlito syrichta | reverse complement strand
GGGTTTCGTGAATATGCAGAGATAAATGAAAAAGTTGAGCTATTAATGACTTAATTTTACTTCTGACACTTTATTTCCCTCTAAATTAAGATGAAATTGAAATGCGTTTTCTGGATGCTCCTAAATTTCGGTTTAGCTTGATTGAAATCATATCCCCTCCTCTTGAAGTATTTTTCTCATTTCCATTTTGGGAAGAGATCTTGCTAACATACACAAACAGGAATAACTCAGAGATTTCATACGCCACCCTGGTAATAGACTGTGGCCTGAGTTAATGTTTCAATGTGGCTTGGAGTCACAGCCTCAGTCTCATACGGGCCCTGGTAATCAGAAGGCATGGTGCTTCCTGGGACCCTCCGACAGCGTGAGCAGTAAGCGTCCATGACAGAATTTGGTTCAAGGTAATTAAGAAGAACAGTACCAGAAAAGTTGAGGCTTTTATATTAACAGCCTAGTAAGAACACTTTTGTAGGAATGTGTGATGTTACAGAAGTGTACGAAGAACAGACAGGGTGAGATAGTGTTAGAAACGTAAAACGCTCCTCAAGTGCTTGAAGTCCATCACAACAGAGTGTACTACTGGTTGTCAGTGCGGCATATTTCTTTGCAGCATGCTTACAAATGAGGCAACGTTCAGCGATAGCATTTCAGTCCTGGCCTTCCATGTTCCCATCCGGTAGCAGTGCATCTGTTTATTAGGAGTCATCCCTCGAATGTGAATGATTTCAGTCCTAAGTCCCTGCACCTGTTGCCGGGAGGTATTTATTCCAATCACTAGCCTAAAGCACAGAGAGTTATTGCTTGACATTTTATAGCTTGGGGGGAAAAACTGTCTTTTCAAAATCATTTGTTCAGAGAGGAGAAAATGGAGCAAAACAGTTCATTTTCCTCTAAGCACCGCTACTTGGCAGTATTCACATTTGCACAGCACAAAGCTGCAATATTGATTTTTTGCTCACAGGGCCTCCCACCAGTTCTTTCTTCGATTGTCAGGGTTGCAAGCTGGATTGGATTACATTTTGTTGGTTGGGATGCTTATTTTTTTCTTTGTTGAAATAGAAATAGATTGAAAATAAAGCGAAGAATAAATGTCACAGTAACAGTGTGGTTAAAAGGCTTTAATTTGGTTATTTCTTTCTGTTGATGATGTTGACTGAGCCACTTCACTGAATACCACCAGACACGGTTCTCTTTCCTGTTCTTCTTCTTCCCCCAAGACTTGCAGCAGCCAGTACGCCATAACTATGCTCTCTACACAGGGGTCCCCAAATCTGCTGCTGATTGCCAGCGTTTAGAGAGGCATTTAAGTAACATTGCTGGGCTTCAAATCGTAATTTCATTCTCACTGGATAACTTGATCTTTCTCTGCCTCAGTTTCCTTTTCTGTAATGTGGTAATAATAATAGTGCCTGCCATATGGTTGTTTTGAGGATCGATAGTCAATAAATATGTGTACAGCCCTTAGAGGGACTTCTGAGGATGGAAAATCCCCCCGCCAAAGTATAAAATTGGATAAAATTGTCAGCCACACCCATTTTGGGCTCTGGAAATTAGCCAAAGCCAAACAACAAAGGGGGAAGCATCTATCTATGGAAATCTACTAGAACTTAAGGTCTGAGCAGCGGAAGTCGAAAGCCTTCTGACATGTGGTTACCCCTTCTTCCCCTCTCCCCCGCTTCTTACTCCTTAGCTGTGTGTCAGTGTGGTAGTCTCATCAGGGCAAAGCTGGCCTTCAAACCCAGTCGCTTTGCTGCCATGGAGTGTTGGCTTGATTTGGAGTGGAGAGTGGAGATCCTTGCTCCAGGGTGTCGTCAGTGAAAGTAGCAAACGCTGTGGGGAACTAACGGGGAAACCCCATTACTCTGCGAGCCTTTGGGTGTGGTTCTGGTTGGGATGACTGGAGAGCCAGGTGGCACGTAATAGGGAACTCTGGTGATGAAAGAACCGTGCGTTCTCTATGGATTCTTGATGAACTGGGAACTCATCACCGGCAGAGGAGACAGGAGAACTTCACAGAGAATAAACAACTGAGGCGGACTTGAAGACT
>NW_007221730.1:0-784 GCF_000164805.1 Carlito syrichta | reverse complement strand
GTGGGGAACTAACGGGGAAACCCCATTACTCTGCGAGCCTTTGGGTGTGGTTCTGGTTGGGATGACTGGAGAGCCAGGTGGCACGTAATAGGGAACTCTGGTGATGAAAGAACCGTGCGTTCTCTATGGATTCTTGATGAACTGGGAACTCATCACCGGCAGAGGAGACAGGAGAACTTCACAGAGAATAAACAACTGAGGCGGACTTGAAGACTGCCAGAGCTTTGAGTACACTCAGATCAGCAGAGTGTCGGACCTTGTGATGGACTCCTGGTTTTCCTGCAGCCTCTCTCCAGTCATTGGCTGACCACTCAGCTGTGCAGACCGCTGACCTCTAGGATCCCAGGCTAAAATGTAAAATAATAATTAAAACAATGAGCGAAGACATAAGACGCTACACTGCAGGCTAAAGCTAGTCAAGCTACTAAAAAGAACACATGACAATAGCAGCAGTTCTCAGGGGAAAGAAATCTGAATCCAGAGTTGACAACGGTATGTTATTATTTTTTGACACCAAAACATTTATAAGATGTGTAAAGAAACAGAACAGTTGGTCCATACTCGGGAGAAAAAAAAATTTAATAGAAACTGCCTCTGAGGTGGGTCCAGATGTTAGATTTAGCAGGTAAATACTTCAAAGCAACTATTATAAATATATATTCAAGGATTAAAGAAAAACTATATTAGAGAATTAGGAGGAAATGTTATGACAGTGATTTAATATGTAAACTTAATAGAGAAAACTATTTTTAAATGGTTTCAGAAAAATTCTTAGTACATCCTA
>NW_007221729.1:0-686 GCF_000164805.1 Carlito syrichta | reverse complement strand
GCCTGTAGTTCCAGCTACTCTGAAGACTGAGTAAGAAGGATAGCCTGAACCTGGCAGGTATAGGCGGCAGTGGCGGTGAGTATGCCACTGCACTCCAACCTGGGCGATAGAATAAGAAAGATTTCTATCAAGCTTTTTAAATAGTTAGTTCTGAGGGTGGTTATTAAAATATTGAGACAATCTCATTTGCATAAGTGGCACTTGGTAAAGGCATTCTTATTTAAAACTTAAGTTTCTTAGGGACTATATAAAAAAGACTGGAAGTCTGGCCTGTGAAACAGTTCACACTGTGGACATGACCTGTGTAGCAAGTCTGGCCTGTGTCCCAAACTTATTTTGTTTGGGAAAAATGGATTCTGTGTTCCAGGAAAATTGTCATGAAGCATTTTGCATGTGGTACTTAAATTGGGGAGCTGCCTGTGCTAGGGAGGCCATGAGGCAAATGCTGGGGGTCAACCTTTGTCTGTTCCTCACACACTGACCCACCTATTCAGTGGTGAGAAGAGGAGCCGGGCACCAGAAGTAGGCCTGAGAGAAATAGGAAGTGGACGATTCTTGTGTACTGTACTCCTTTTACTAGCCTGACAAGCAAAAAAGCATTGGGAGTTCATAGAAAGAGACGGTCGGAAACAGGTAGCCTTACGGAATTGCATGTTGAAGGTAGCCTATTTTTGTTTGCTGGGTTA
>NW_007221728.1:0-11640 GCF_000164805.1 Carlito syrichta | reverse complement strand
CAACAATTTTTATAATAGTCATTTCCACTTCTGACAATAAGCCAAATACTTATCCACTATTTAAAATTATAGGCTTGTAGAGATCCAGCCAATAATTCAGTTTGTAGATTGCAAAATAAATAATGAATTTATATCAATATTATCAATATAATGAATCTATCTCAAAATTAACCCCACATATCGTTTTAACATTATTCTGTTACATTTTAACATTATTCTGTTATACGTACTTCCTTTCTTGACTTCTTTCTTCTCCCTACCACTTATGATGATTTAGCCTTAGTTTAATCTCTTATCATACATCTCAACATTGAAAGCACAGGTGGCTAGGCATGATGGCTCATGCCTGTAATCCCAGAACTTTGAGGGCAGAGGCAAGAGGATTGCCTGAGCCCAGGGGTTCAAGACCAACCTGGGCAACTTGGAGAGACCTCATCTCTACAATAAATCAAAAAATTAGCTGGGTATTGTGGCATGCACCTGTGGTTCCAGCTACTGGGAGGACTGGGGCAGAAATATCATCTGAACCCAGCAAGTCAAGGCTGCAGTGGCTGTGGGTGTACCATTACATTCCAGTCTGGGTGACAGAGTGAGATTCCAACTCAAAAAAACAAAAACACAAACAAAAATGTAAGGTCCTTCCTCTTACATTAAACTGAGACCACAAAGGACTCAACATGTCCTGAGTATCCCAAGGACAAAATATGTGTAGGCAACAGAGAGAGGCACCTCTCCAAAAGAACTATACCCAAGCCTCTTACATCTATTATACATGGTGGACTGGGTCCTGCAAACATTGGAGAGAATATAGGCTCACTGGATAAACTACTACTAAAAATATCAAGCCACAATGTTAAAAGATAGATTTTGTCAAGAAATCTTGATTAAAAATAATGTCTGACTACTGCCTCTAATCATGGCCAGACCTTGGCCATTTACTGACTTATCTCCTGTGATTTTCTAGTTGTGGAACTGGCAACTATGTACCTGTCTCACTCTTCACTGCAACTTAATTCTACATCTAAAACTTCCTACCACCTTTCAAATGCCAACCCTAGTGAGAATTCTTTGCCTCCTGTCTTCAGCCTGGGAAATAATCCTGTCAGGATGCCTGGATCCTGACTGGCTAGGATTGAATTACAAGAAAGCTAGCTAGAATAGTCCAGAGAAGGAATAAGTATGACTTTATCTTAGCATATCAAATTCTTCTATTCATACCATTTCCAATAAAATACAAGGTTTAAACAACAAAAGATATTCAACTCTTGTTGACAGTTTAAGGAATATCCAATATAATTTAGTTCCCACATAGCAAAAGAAAGATAAACTTTAGAGTTTAATAAGAAATTTATCTGTATGTACAGAAGTTTAAGTTGAACATATATTTTATAGTTGAAGAGGAATTTTTAAAATAAGTGAAATGAATTAGCAAATTAGCCACATGACCACAATTATAAATATTTTAGCTAAGAAAATAAACTACTTGCAGACAAGAACAAGCTAGTCAATATTACTGCTAAGAAAATTATAAACTAGTTAGACATTTTTTAAAGCAAGTACAGAAGGGCATCAATGAATTTATCTCCCCAAATATAGTATATACTTTACATTAGTTTCTTCCTACTCTAAATTATTGAGGTTTAACTATTATCCAATGTAAATTAAAATACCTCTCAGTATTTTCAACCACAGCATCTCAGCTATATACTGCCATGTCACAGTTAAACCTGATCATGAGGTCTGCCTAGTCAACACTATCAAAAGTGAGACTGGCTTCCATAAACATGGCGCATTCACTTCTGATCCTTCCCCAAATGGCACAGACCTTGGAATGGAATAGGCACACTGTATTTGGTGTTTGTTCAATGAAGACACCAGAAAAAGAAAGGTATTCCAACATGTCACATAAAGCTGTATATTAGAAGTGATTATGATATTAGTATACATTCCATCATTTTAGTAGTAAGAAAATTAGCAGGTCAAACCAAGGCCCACACCAGTGCATTTCAGTGTGCCATTCCTTAGAGTAAAGGTAAAATTTACAAAGAACAGCCAAAATAAGTTAATCTCCCAAGTTAGAAAGCATGAGTTCAAGCTGGTCTCAGCACTCCTTAGAAAGATCATGCTGTTGTGTTGCTATTATGACAAAATGATAAGGAAGAAAAGGGAAATGGTTTATTAGTTTAATCCAGTTTATGTCCCAAGAGGATTATTCTGGCACTTGACCAAGTAATGGGTGATGACCTAGGCAGTACAGCATTAAAGATAAGGTGAAAACGGACAGACAGTAGAAATAATTCACTTTATCATTCGAGTGACTCAACTGCATGGGGCCATGCTAATAAGTCAAACAGACACTATAGCAATAAAACAAACAACGACAAAAAAAATCAGACAATCATGATGCAAGAGAAACTACATCCAAAATTATGGATAAAAACTTACCACCTAGAAGGAAAATTTACTTTTAAAATGAATCCAGAGGAAAAAGACAAGAGAAACACATTTTAATATGGTTAGTTCTTGTGAGAGGTACTATACATTCAACATATTTGTTAACACCATGCATTGTAAATAAAGATGAAGAAATTAATAAATAAAACCCAAATAAGAAATGATCCTAAGTATATAGCACACATTAAAAAAAATAAGGCTGAAAGCTAATAATCACCAAAACATGATCCTAACGATAGAAATTTACTATTATTTATAATTTTCTCCCTCGTATGGCAGTAATTTTGCTACTATAACTAATTTGCAATTACCTGTGGCTCATATAACTCAAGATAATATTAAAATGTTCATTTATATAAGCTGTCCTTTCGATCTCAGTTGCTTAAAAAAAGTGGTACTTTACCTAATCTCCTTACAATTCATCAAAAGTTGTCTAGAGACAGGGCAAGATCTGTGGTTCTGGACCTGTGGCTACAGACATGAGGGTGCCCATGACTTGTTTGGTCATTAAGCATGCTTGAGGTATCTGAATAAAAATTAAACCTCACATTTTTATTTACTATATTTCAGCTTATTATGACTATCAAAACACATGTTTATTTGAAAGTTTATTGATTAAAACTGTATCCTTTTTTTAAAAAGCAACCTAGGAATGAATAGAAACAAATCCTCAAAAACCTGACAACCTCTCCAGAAGTTCCAAGAGTTCCTCACCCTTTAAATAGGAATCAGAATATTACTGGATTCTTTTTTCTTCCCATTACACATTTTCTCAGTCAATAGATGCTAAATGCACAACAATACTAAGCTATTGGCACCTCAAAACAGTTGATGAGAGGCTACTCTGACTAGAGATCACTGGTTTAGATCCATGTTATATGTGGAAAAACACACTCATGATTATCTCCTATGGGCAGAAAGTTAGGATAAGAAATTGGGGAGCGGAAGGAAAAGAAGGAGATAGAGTACAACTACTATCACAAAATGGACAGAGAGGAAACCAGCGAAAACTTGCTTGACTGGTAACTGGAAAAGAGTGGTCAGGACAATCCACCGATTGATCAACTCCTAAATAAGCTGGAAGAATTTAGATTCTGATACTATTTCGAAGCTCATGCTATGGGAATCTCAGTATATTCATTTCCATATGGTGTGTACCAGCACTATTATCCAAAAATGCTCCTATATATTTTTGGTTTGTATAATCTCTGAACACAGACTACATATGTATACAAGCCACTAAGTTATTCTAAATTCACCTCTTAGAAACTGTAAAAGGAACTTGCTAGTTGAGTATTTTGAGATATGTTAAAAGAATATTAAAATTATGACTAAAATTATGACTGTATCTCCTCTTTGCTCTACTGATAGTGGAAAGTTTTTCCTCCCCAGTCTTCTCATAACAGCTGTTCCAACTTAATGGCTCCATATAGCTCCATGTTAACTTTCTTAAAAAGGAGCACTGTAGTTTCAAGATAGGTAATTATGTAAGTAGTAGGATGATATCCAAGTGTTAGCTCTTGAATGTAATTTTTTTAAATTAAAAAATAAATTATATCATAGGAAGTCAAGGGGTGATGTACTCTTCACACAGAAACCTGATTTCATCTTCAAAATAAATAGACCTGGAACTATGACATGATTTTTGTTTTATGTAAGTATAGTTAATCTATACTTAAAACATTCTCATTTGCTCTAATATGAACAGTTTCAGTAAATGTTAAAATTCCACTTCTAAGAAAGATGAAAAATTATGTATAATTATAAATTTAAGAGTTTCAACCTTGAGAAGATAATTAGGTTATTTTGATATTTCAACTAATAAAAGATGAGATAAGCTAAAGCACATAAGAAAGGCTGAGTTCTTATACTTACTACTTTTATCACTGAAAACACCATTAACATTTTCAGATCTAACTTATATTCCCTTTCAAATATTGCTATGTCAGCCATAATACTTAATCAAAAAACAAAAACAAAAACCAAGTAAAAGCTCTGTCTGCCATCTAGTGTAGAAAGAAGATACAGAACACACACATTACTGCTAAAACAACTCCAGGCACCTAGACAATACATTGTAAATTAGACTGTGTGCTAGCATGTAAAATAAAACGTTATCTCTTTTTCAAAGATTTATGCTTATCTTCCTGCCATGAGAACCATGAAAGAATGAAAAGGGGGATGAAAAGGATAAATTTATATGAACACAAAAGCAAAGATAAGCTCAAGGTGCTTTAGATTTCTACAAGACAGCTTCACAAAATTACACTTACATGACGATGTAGATCAGTATTAAGAAGCATTATTGCACAGATAAGGCATTGGACTCCATCTAAAGAAAGAGAAACAGAAAGCATTAATTCTTATTTATTGTTGGACTTCTCCCTTATTACCATTAAAATAGCATATATCAATAACCTATGAAGACATGGTACTGTACTAGGCATAACTAATCATATTTGTTTAGGGGGACAGAAAATGAAGACTAAATTATAGAAAGAACTTCAATTCAGAGTTGGACTCTACTGTTGATAAAGTAAATTGTTCCTACCTTTCTGGAAGACAATTTGACAGTACATATGCAGCAAACCTATTTCTAGGGCTTTACTCTGAAGCAATAATTAAGGATCTATAAAAAGTACAAGAATATCCATACAAACACTGCTTACAATGGCAGAGAAGTAAATATGACCTCCCAGAAACCCATCTTTATTAAAGTTGAAGTCACTGCAAATGCTGTCCAGGTACAGTTAAAATTCTACTTTCTAAACATTAGAAATAATTGTTCTCTTTACTCTTTCTCTAGTAATTCTTAGTACAAGTACAGTAGACAACAGCAGTTTGAGATGCAGTGAAAATTTTATCAATTCATACTAAATATAATTAAAGGTCTGTCTGATAATTGAATTAAAAACTAAAGAAATCTTATTTTTTACAGCAAAAGTTTTTTTGGAGTAGTAAGTGATTTCTGTTATCAATGTCTCTACATAGATGCTACTAAATGCCTAAAAGTATATTTATTTCAGTATCATTTTATTATCACAAATTCTATACACATTTAAAACAAACTCCTGAAAGTATTTGAAAAACTCAGTCAAACTCTCAAATAACTTCATCAACAGTCAATTGAGTGCACAAGTCCATTCCTTAATTTATTAAGGATAATTAGCATCTTCACAGATTTCAAGAAGGTTCTAATAAAAACAATAATCTTCTATCTGTAGTTAGCATTCTCTAGCTATGCTAAGGGTGACAGAAATAGTAAACAACTTGCCTAAATAACACCAGCTTACAGATAGAAAAGTGACTTTAATAAGCAGATGATAAACTAAATGTAGCTACAGCTTGGAAAATGGAGGGAAGATAGGAGCAAGTACCTTAGTACACTTATCCCAGTTAATTGTCAACACTGAAGCTTCCACTGCTTGTGCAATTAATCTCCATGATTTATTCCAGAATTTGTAAGTTTACGAAATATTTTCCAATTCCAAGTGAATATGCTTGACTTCAAACTCTGGAAACTGCTTATTGTAGTGAAATGAAGAAAAGACCTTTCTTCAAGTAGGTAGGCTAGGTCAACAATTAAATTGTTTACAACTGAAATGTTTACTCTGTTAAAATAATACAACAAATATAAACTCATAGTTTATTAAAATCATAAAGTTAGTGCAGTTGCCATAATTCATGTCAAATAAAAGCACCACAGATACACTATAACTTCCAGTGAGATCTGTAAATGGTTCCAAAACTAACCACAAAGCTAAGCACACACAGACTTTCATCAAGTAGTATAGAGACCAACAATATAAGTGATTAAAAAAAGAATAAATAAATAAATAAAATAAATCTCAGAATAACAAAGCATGACCAATTTAAAAAAAGTAGATATACTACAGAATTAGAAAAAAGAGAAAAATAATTTTAAAAAGAATAAAACATCATGTCCTTTAGTATTACGATTTTAAAAATTTTATGGCATGAGAAAATACAATAAAAGAAAAGAACAGTTGGAAACAAAATTCTGTAATGATTCTAATTTGACATTAATATTATATAAAAGCTGGGCTCGGTGGCTCAGCCTGTAATCCTGTGCCTTTGGGAGGCTGAGTGAGTGATTGCCTGAGCCTGCGGGTTCGAGACCCGCCTGGGCAGTGAGACCTCATCTCTACAATAAATCAAAAAATCAGCCAGGCATAGTAGCGCATGCCTGTAATTCCAGCTACTTGGAAGGCTAAGGTGGAAGGATTGCTGGAGCCCAGCAGGTCAAGGCTGTGGTGGCCAGAAGTGGCCATGGCACTCCAGTCTGGGCGACAGAGTGAGACTCCAATTCAAAAATAAATAAATAAATAAATATTGTATAAAAATAGACTAGAAAGAAAGAAATCAAAGTGTTAATAGTTATCTCTCTGGGTAATTAGGGATACTTAGATTATTTTTATTATCTTCTGTGTAGTTTTATATATTTTCCACAATAAAATGTAATTTCATAATAAGGAAAAGAACCATTGTTATAAAAAATAAAATCAAGAACTTATATCTGATTACCTTGTGAAGCAATGGTATCCGGGTTACAAGAAAAATGTCCATTGGAGAAGAGTATTAAAACTGTCTCTCATTCTTGAGTTTCTCCCACAAGAGAAAATGCTTTAAAGAAATACCTAGGAAGTAAGAATTTTAAAAGTGAAATTTTAGAAAATGTTACCATACTTTTGACAGTTAAAAGTTACTTATATAAAGATATTAATTATACAAAGTAAGGTATTATACAGTTCTCCCCCAAAATTACTTACTATACAGCCATTCAATATAAATTTATACAATATTTAAATTCTATAAAATATCAATATAAAAAATGACAGGATGATAGCAGGGTGGTCAACACATCAGGAAAGCTTAAGGAAGGTAGGTAGTTTCCCCATCACGTCTAAGTATTGAGGAGCCAATTTTAAAAGATCAGTCAAAAAAACCAAAGACCCCCTAAGATTCAATGCATGATCACAAAGGCTGTATTTAGAACTCTATATGCATCAGAATTCTGTCATTTTGTTACATGATTATAATATCCACTAATCCCCCGTTAAAATTACAATTACATTGCCGTATGCACAGAAGATTTCTGTTAATTGTATTTGATCTATTATCACTAAATTTTATTATTAATGTTATACAAGGAGGAAATTGGAGGCTGTAATGCTAATTTATTTTTAAAATTATGTAATGAATTAATTTAAGTATAAAATGTCTTTAAATAACAGAAAATAGCCAAAAACCATACACCAATCTAAACAAGAGTCACTAAGAGTACTGTTTATCATAGATTAACTACAATGACTCACACCTGACAACATAGATTCATTTTCCTAAACTGGAGATAGGAAGAAAAAAAAGTCATTTAAAATGTCTAAGAAATTTTATTGAAATAAACATACAATAAACCTTATTTCTATGAACATTTTTCCTTCTTCCTTATTATAGATTTATAGTTTGTTAGCCTAAATTATATTGACTGAACTTTAATTTTTCACATTTTAAATAAATCACATAGTAAGCAAAGCAAATATGTTGCTCTTTCCTTTACCCTTATCTGCTTTGATTAGAAAACGTTTGAGTATCCTGGATCCAGAAAACTGTCACTGGGTAAATCACTGTAGTTCTCCCTAATTCAAACACCCTTACTCACCTCCCAGGCCTCAGTTTCCTTGTGTGCAAAATTAAAAAGTTATACTAAATGATTGCAAAGTTCTTCCAGATGCTGACATTTTAAAATAAATTGTAGGATTAGGAGTAAATTCTGACTAAGTTTTACCTTGTCGGGGACTAAATAGTTAAAGCATGAAACTGTCTACCTAGAAAAGCAGAGTCCAGATAAGAATAGTATGTGCTTACAGAGTACAGAAAGTGATGGCCAAGGACAGAACAAATAGGGAGTGTTGGCAGAACAATGTGGGTTAAAGTATGGATACTTCTTAGTTAAGGGGAAGTTAAATGTTAAAAATTGAAGAAGTTTGGATGCCTGATTGTATTGTGCTTGTATATAAACTATGGAATAAAAAGAAATGGGGCCACTCGGGGACCAGTCCCGGTGCCCTCCCTTTGCAGTAAAAGGAGTCTTGTATTCCTTTCACGTCTCCACTCCCTCCTTCAGGTTCCCCAATAACCCCGGTTGGACCGGACAGGTGGCGTGTGAATAGGGACCTGAAAATGAGGGATGCAGTGAGAGACCACCGTCAATGTGAAGAAGAATCCAGAGAATAAAATAAGGTAAGACGGTGTATTCAATAATCCTTAGGGAGTAAACATGGGACAAAGCAACAGTAAAGAGATAATTGTAGAAATGTTGCAACACATGCTGCAGACGTGCAGCACTAAAGTAGGGAAACCTCAACTTGATAAATTTTTAGTTTTTATAACAAATGTGTGTCCTTGGTTCCCTGCAGAGGGAACTGTGAAAAGTGAAACTTAGCAGAAAGTTGCGGAAAAATTACAGGCTTATTATATAACTCATGGGCCTTCAAAAGTCCCAGTGGAAATATTTAGCTTATGGAATTCGGTTAGGGATTGTCTAGATCCTCGGTCTGAGCTTACAAAGTTTAGTGAAAATGTAAAATCTTCTCAACCCAGTCATAAACCCGAGGATAAACCAGTTGTCACTGAGGCATCTAATACCCCCCTGCCTCAGTCTGATGAAGAAGATTTGGAGGGAGAGGTTTTAAAATATCATGAGGAAAAATATCCCCCTTTAACCTTCCCAGTAATCTCAAAACCCAATAATGGCCTTACTGAAATCACTGAGCAGGTAAGAGATTTGGCAACTCAAGTGAGGGACTTACTGCAAGTATGTAAAAAGTCAGAAGGAGACTTTCCGCCCGGGACAATAGAGCCTATTCAGCCAATGGCTCCTCCTGAGATGTGGCCTCTACCTCCACCTAGTGTTATTGCAGGGCTTGATCCGCCTCAGCCACCAGCTCCACCATGAAAGGACTCACTGTTTTTCCTGGTGTTATAGACAATGATTATACAGGAGAAATAAAGATCATGACTCAGGCTAATATGAAACCAATAGTCATTGATACAGGTCAACGAATAGCCCAATTAATCTTGTTACCCTTGGTCCCTACTTCCCATACCAGTCAGAAAGCTGTCCAAAATGATTCAGGCTTCAGTTCTTCTGATGCCTATTGGGTGCAGGAAGTGGGGAAGCAATGACCCACTCTAACGTTAACTATTAATGGTAAAGAATTTCAAGGGTTGCTTGGCACTGGGGCTGATGTCTCAGTTATTTCATCCTGTTTTTGGCCACCAGCTTGGTCAATACATGATGCTATGATGCAATTAAAAGATATAGGACAAACTACCAATCCAAAAATAAGCAGTAATCATCTCTCTTGGACTGATCCTGAAGGGCACACAGGTATATTCCAACCATATGTAGTTCCCAGTTTTCCCACTAATCTTTGGGGGTGTAATGTGATGAAACAAATGGGAGTTTATTTGCATAGTTCTAATCCTCATGTTACTTCTCAATTAATGGATCAGTGTCTATTCCCTTCTCAAGGATTGGGACATGACAGTCAAGGCATTAAACAGACTATTCCTACTAGCATTAAAAATGATAAAACAGGTTTAGGGTATTTTTAGCACAGGCCCTTGATTCTTCTGCATGCCACACAGATCCAATTGTTTGATTATCTTCCAAACCTGTATGGATGGATCAGTGGCCCTTAACTTCTGAAAAAATTAAGGTGGCCCAGTTGTTAGTGCAGGAACAGCTAGAGGCAGGACATATTGAACCTTCTAATTCGCCATGGAATTCTCCTATATTTGTCATAAAGAAAAAGTCAGGAAAATGGAGACTTATACAAGATCTCAGAGAGGAAACAAAACAATGGAGACTATGGGATCCTTACAACCAGGGCTTCCTGACCCTTGTGCCATTCCTGACCCTTGTGCCATACCTGATTCTTCCTATGTTATTGTTATGGATTTGAAAGATTGTTTTTATTCTATTCACTTATATCTAGAAGACTATAAAAGATTTGCTTTTAGCGTACCATATACAAATTTAACTGAGCCCATGCAGCATTACCAATGGAAGGTTCTTCCCCAGGGCATGGCAAATAGCCCAACCTTGTACAAAAATTTGTTTCATATGTATTATGGCCTATAAGGCAATCAAATCCACAAATTTATATTATCCATTATATGGATGACATTCTTTTAGCATCACCTGATCAAGTACAGCTTTTACAAGCTTATCGAGACTTGGAGAAAGCTTTAGAAAGCACAGGTGTGTTCATTGCTCCAGAAAAGTTGCAAACTTGTGCACCTTATTTGGGGCACTACTTACTGAATTGAGAGATTAAGCCACAAAAAATTCAAATCAGGACGTGTTGGGAGCCAACATCTATAGCTACATGGCTGAGACCTGTAAAGGCCCATCTGGAAGATCACCTCTGTTGTAGGATATCAGTTATACCTATAATATTGGCGTGTGATTAGTGACCAGTGTGCATACATGGCAGTAAAACTTATAAGTAAATATCAATATGCCTGATAGAAAGTGCACAGCAGAATTACTTTTCCCTGTCTTTCTAAATTTTACTTCTTTCTAGATATTTTTTAACTTCTATTTCCTGGTAGACTGGTTAGTCAGCTCTTGTTCCCGAAAGCAGTTTCCCCTAGGGCTAAGATTAGAAACTAAATTGCCGTAATAGTTTTATCGCCCTGCCCCTAGCCAGGCAGAATGTTTTCTTTTGTTTCATTAATTACCAAAACTCTGTTTGCTTCAACCCATGGCCACCATCATGGCGGCCATGCATTTCCTTGTTCAAGAGTGTGACAGCTACTATTTGATTTTTAGAGTAGACTTGTTAGGATAAAATATATACATATACACTCATAGTTGCGTAAATTTATGCCTGCTGTTTTGTTTCCTTTTGCTACATTATTCAAATATAATAGTTACTATAAGATTTATAAAAGAATTAATGATGAGGTATTAGCTTAATAGGATATAGCATAGTATTAAAGGTCAATCATTAGATCACATAAAAATTAAAGTTTAGACATATGAAACTCATATAAATTATAGTAAAGTTTGGTAGTTTAAGAATAAGTTTTAACTGAGTTATAAGGCATTACATTAAATCATTATAAGTTAATAGTATAACTAACAGTTAAGTCATT
>NW_007221727.1:0-552 GCF_000164805.1 Carlito syrichta | reverse complement strand
CCCCCTGCCTCAGTCTGATGAAGAAGATTTGGAGGAAGAGGTTTTAAAATATCATGAGGAAAAATATTCCCCTTTAACCTTCCCAGTAATCTCAAAACCCAATAATGGCCTTACTGAAATCACTGAGCAGGTAAGAGATTTGACAACTCAAGTGAGGGACTTACTACAAGTATGTAAAAAGTCAGAAGGTGACTTTCCGCCCGGGACAATAGCGCCTATTCAGCCAATGGCTCCTCCTGAGATGTGGCCTCTACCTCCACCTAGTGTTATTGCAGGGCTTGATCCGCCTCAGCCACCAGCTCCACTATGAAAGGACTCACTGTTTTTCCTGGTGTTATAGACAATGATTATACAGGAGAAATAAAGATCATGACTCAGGCTAATATGAAACCAATAGTCATTGATACAGGTCAACGAATAGCCCAATTAATCTTGTTACCCTTGGTCCCTACTTCCCATACCAGTCAGAAAGCTGTCCAAAATGATTCAGGCTTCAGTTCTTCTGATGCCTATTGGGTGCAGGAAGTGGGGAAGCAATGACCCACTCTAACG
>NW_007221726.1:0-759 GCF_000164805.1 Carlito syrichta | reverse complement strand
CTGATGAAGAAGATTTGGAGGGAGAGGTTTTAAAATATCATGAGGAAAAATATCCCCCTTTAACCTTCCCAGTAATCTCAAAACCCAATAATGGCCTTACTGAAATCACTGAGCAGGTAAGAGATTTGGCAACTCAAGTGAGGGACTTACTGCAAGTATGTAAAAAGTCAGAAGGAGGCTTTCCGCCCGGGACAATAGAGCCTATTCAGCCAATGGCTCCTCCTGAGATGTGGCCTCTACCTCCACCTAGTGTTATTGCAGGACTTGATCCGCCTCAGCCACCAGCTCCACTATGAAAGGACTCACTGTTTTTCCTGGTGTTATAGACAATGATTATACAGGAGAAATAAAGATCATGACTCAGGCTAATATGAAACCAATAGTCATTGATACAGGTCAACGAATAGCCCAATTAATCTTGTTACCCTTGGTCCGTACTTCACATACCAGTCAGAAAGCTGTCCAAAATGATTCAGGCTTCAGTTCTTCTGATGCCTATTGGGTGCAGGAAGTGGGGAAGCAACGACCCACTCTAACGTTAACTCTTAATGGTAAAGAATTTCAAGGGTTGCTTGACACTGGGGGCTGATGTCTCAGTTATTTCATCCTGTTTTTGGCCACCAGCTTGGTCAATACATGATGCTATGATGCAATTAAAAGGTATAGGACAAACTACCAATCCAAAAATAAGCAGTAATCATCTCTCTTGGACTGATCCTGAAGGGCACACAGGTATATTCCAACCATATGTAGTTCCCA
>NW_007221725.1:0-734 GCF_000164805.1 Carlito syrichta | reverse complement strand
GTAATAGTTTTATCGCCCTGCCCCTAGCCAGGCAGAATGTTTTCTTTGTTTCATTAATTACCAAAACTCTGTTTGCTTCAACCCATGGCCACCATCATGGCGGCCATGCATTTCCTTGTTCAAGAGTGTGACAGCTACTATTTGATTTTTAGAGTAGACTTGTTAGGATAAAATATATACATATACACTCATAGTTGCGTAAATTTATGCCTGCTGTTTTGTTTCCTTTTGCTACATTATTCAAATATAATAGTTACTATAAGATTTATAAAAGAATTAATGATGAGGTATTAGCTTAATAGGATATAGCATAGTATTAAAGGTCAATCATTAGATCACATAAAAATTAAAGTTTAGACATATGAAACTCATATAAATTATAGTAAAGTTTGGTAGTTTAAGAATAAGTTTTAACTGAGTTATAAGGCATTACATTAAATCATTATAAGTTAATAGTATAACTAACAGTTAAGTCATTTAAGTAAGCTTATAGATTGTAGTATTGTGTTAAGCTGATAATATTAATCGTTAAAAATATTGGGAGTTGGTGAACTTGGATTGAACCTAGAGTTAAATTAGAAAGTTTTTTGTATTGATCAGGGTTTAGAACAAAGAGTGTAATATGAATGATTTATTGAACATTATGGAAAACACTTTGAACAATCTGTATTGAAATTGTGCAAGTGTGACCTTAATGTGGGTTTTGTGAAGCACGACAGGCATCATGGAATTCA
>NW_007221724.1:0-654 GCF_000164805.1 Carlito syrichta | reverse complement strand
ATAGTATTAAAGGTCAATCATGAGATCACAAAAATTAAAGTTTAGACATATGAAACTCATATAAATTATAGTAAAGTTTGGTAGTTTAAGAATAAGTTTTAACTGAGTTATAAGGCATTACATTAAATCATAATAAGTTAGTAGTATAACTAACAGTTAAGTCATTTAAGTAAGCTTATAGATTGCAGTATTGTGTTAAGCTGATAATATTAATCGTTAAAAATATTGGAAGTTGGTGAACTTGGATTGAACCTAGAGTTAAATTAGAAAGTTTTTTGTATTGATCAGGGTTTAGAACAAAGAGTATAATATGAATGATTTATTGAACATTATGGAAAACACTTTGAACAATCTGTATTGAAATTGTGCACCTGTGACCTTAATGTGGGTTTTGTGAAGCACGACAGGCATCATGGAATTCAAATTGTTTGCTTGGAACTTGCAGATCTCATGATGGTCTTGTGATGCATAGTTTATAAAGCACGGAACTTGTACGCCCCCAGCAAGTGATTATCACACTGCTGGAGGGTATAGAAAATGGTATATAAGTTGGAAGGAGTCCAAATAAAATTTTGGTTTTAATCCCTAATCAGACTGTTCCCAGAAGAATTGCCTTCCGAGTGGTCTCTTCTCTCTGTCCAGATTCTCCAGTGC
>NW_007221723.1:0-588 GCF_000164805.1 Carlito syrichta | reverse complement strand
AGTAAGCTTATAGATTGCAGTATTGTGTTAAGCTGATAATATTAATCGTTAAAAATATTGGAAGTTGGTGAACTTGGATTGAACCTAGAGTTAAATTAGAAAGTTTTTTGTATTGATCAGGGTTTAGAACAAAGAGTATAATATGAATGATTTATTGAACATTATGGAAAACACTTTGAACAATCTGTATTGAAATTGTGCACCTGTGACCTTAATGTGGGTTTTGTGAAGCACGACAGGCATCATGGAATTCAAATTGTTTGCTTGGAACTTGCAGATCTCATGATGGTCTTGTGATGCATAGTTTATAAAGCACGGAACTTGTACGCCCCCAGCAAGTGATTATCACACTGCTGGAGGGTATAGAAAATGGTATATAAGTTGGAAGGAGTCCAAATAAAATTTGGCTTTAATCCTAATCAGACTGTTCCCAGAAGAACTGCCTCCGAGTGGTCTCTTCTCTCTGTCCAGATTCTCCAGTGCGGTCCTAACCCCGCCTCGGTTGGAGCAAGTCTCCAACAAGCACAAATTGAAAACCTTGAATGATTTTCAAAAAATGTTGGGAGATATAAACTGGCTCTGTCCCTC
>NW_007221722.1:0-2047 GCF_000164805.1 Carlito syrichta | reverse complement strand
TAGGAGGAAGGGGGCACCGTTTAGTCACCCATTAGCCATTAGCCAGTATCTGTCATATTATGTGAGATAGGGAGCTCCTAGCTACAACTCTCTAAAATCGATTTGATATTTCCTCCTGGGTTCAGGAGGTGCACATGGCTGCTAATCTTCTACCAATCAGGAGATGCAGAAAATTCCCTGCCCCAGCAGTCCCCGGCCATCTCTCTCCCAGCATTCCCTTGTAAGTCTCCCTTTGTCCAGACCTAGAGGCCAACAGAGTGAGGATGGGTGGGAGGAGCGCGAGAGGAGATTGGAGAGTTCTCACTTGGCTGGGAGGCTTCTGCTCTCTGGGCCTGTGGTCCAAGCAGAGTCCCGGGAGGGGCTGGCAGCGCAACATGCTGTGTTTCCTCTCGTGGCATACCAAAGTGAGTGTCAGATAAGTGGCTGTTTATATCATATCTATATCATACGCAAACCTTACAAGGGACAGGAAAGAGAACCTGCTCCTGTCTCTTGGGCCGATCAGCAAGATTAAAGACACAAAAAGTGATTGCAGAGAGGATTAAGAGACACTGATGAAAAGATTTCTTTGACCAACTGCCCCATCCTCACCTTTAGGGATTGTATGGGTCCTCAGTGTTGAGCCTGGTGATAGGGGGCTTCAGTGGGATTTGGAGACCCTCTGTGCGGTCCTCTTTCATACCAGTCCTGGGGCACAAAGATGCATCTTTATTCCTAGTGCTATGGACACTGCTCCCTGAACCCTTGGGCATCAGAAGGACTCCCTTTGTCCTCTTTCCCTGAGGCCTTCCCAGTCTCTCCTGGAGACCCCCGTGAGAAAGTATTTTTGCCCATCAAAGTGTGACCCAGTGGTCAGCAGCAATGACATCACCTGGGAGCCTCACCACCTCAACCCTGGACCCGCTGAATCTAAATCTGTAGAGGAGTCTTGTGCACACGAATATCTGGGAAGCTCTGTTCTGGAGCTGACCCTGGTGGTTGGAGCGCCCCTCGTGCAGTCCCTGCCCAGCAGGCAGGCTGAACCCTGAGCTGGAGGCATCTTGGCCTTCCCTCCAAAGCCCTTTGACAGCCTGGAAGGTTTCTCGGGAGATATTCATATTACCAGGCCAACTCCAAGGGTCCTGGACCAGATCTTGTTTCTCTGTGTCTTTCCAGGGCAGTAAACACTTTTCCCAGTGTTCTCTGAGCTCTCGTGGAAGCCCCCTATCACTAGGTTCAGCACTGAGGACCCATAATATCCCTAAAGGTGAGGATGGGGCTGATAATAGGTCAAGAAATCTTTGCATCAGTGTCTCATAATCCTCTCTGCAACCACTTTTTGTGTCTCTAATCTTGCTGCTGGGCCAAAGAGACAGGAGCAGTTTCTCTTTCCTTTCCCTTGTAAAGCTTGCATATGATATAGATATGATATAGACAGGGCCACTTATCTGACACTCACTTTGGTATGCCTATCACAATCATTTTGATGTTTTGATGGAAAATGAGACAGAAAGTCTCACGCTAAGGTCTTCTTACAGATATATTCTTAAAAGTATATAAAACATGACCTTTAGTTAAACACTCCATAATTACTCACTAATTCAGATGTTCTTACCCTAACACCAGAAACCGTGTTTTTGTTTTTGTTTTTTGTTTTTGTTTTTTAGTTGGAGTCTTCCTTTATTGCCCAAACTGGAGTGCAGTGGCACACTCACAGCCACCACAACCTCGACTTGCTGGGCTCAGGCGATCCTTCCGCCTCAGCCTTCCAAGTAGCTGGAACTGTGGGCATGCACCACCACACCCGGCTAATTTTTTGGATTTATTGAAGAGATGAGGTCTCCCCAAGTTTCCCAGGCTGGTCTCGAACCTGTGAGCTCAGGCAATCCTCTCACCTTGGCCTCTCAAAGTGCTGGGATTATAAGCTTGAGTCACCACACCTGGCCTAAACAACACCACTTTTTAAAAAATGTGCTTCTAACAGCAGTGGACACCCCCTTAAGAATTGCTCCACTTTTATCATTCTGCAGTTAGAGAAATCATGACTGAATTCATCTTTCATTCTTGC